>NC_046170.1:5062029-5129767 GCF_011064425.1 Rattus rattus
GAAAATCAGAGGACTGGGATGGATGCTCCAGTTCTCTGTCACACAGAAGCACCTGGTTTCCTACTCAGGCTACAAACGGGTATTGAGAGGAGTTAAGAGAGTCTATGGAGCCGGTGTGATGGGGCGCATTTACCATTGCAGCACAGGAAGTGACAACAGTACCATTGGAAGTTCAAGGTCATCCTCAACTATGTCAAAAGTTCAAGACAGGGCTGGGCTACCTCAGACCCTGGTAGGTGTCGGGGACAGGAGAGAGAGAGGACAGAGCTAGAGAGAGAAGGAGAGAGGAGATTGGTGAGTCATAATCTCAGCACTTTGACGGTAAAGACAGAGGATTGTGAGTTTGAGGCCAGCCTTGGCTACATAAACAAAACCTTGTCTCAAAATGGTTAAAAATAAACCACTTTTCAAAGGAGAGCCGGGATTATTGTTTGGTTAATCACACAGGAGATGAATGTTGGCTGAGGACTGGATGAATTGAAGGAGGGAGAGATCGATGGATAAATATATATGAGGTGATTAAAGTGGATTATACACTAAATTACTCACCCCCTGCAAGTGTTGCAGTACCTGAACATTCCATCGTAGACCCAGGTGGCATCTTCTGAATTAAATATTAAAGTCCCACCAATTACATCACTCTCAAGTTTTTCAGCTACTATTCCCTAGTAGATGATTCTAAGTAAGTAAACACCAGCATAATTGTGGGTGGGGGAGGGTCCCTCTCGACTATTCTGGCCTATGCGTGCTCTGAACTATTATCCACATGTTTTTGACACATCCACCAGGGGTCTTCAGGAATTCCATGAGGATGTTTTTAACCACAAAAGCAAATAATAACATTGTGAAAGATGGGGTCTCTCCTTCCTTAAGAGGAATTGCTGGTGGCGCCTTGCTGGGCAGCCACGAGTTTTTGTGATCCAATCAACAGGTGGCCTGGTTCAGTTTGGATAGCTTCAGCCCCTAGAGGACACTATATCACCCGTTCTTGAGGGAAGCTGGCCAGCCTCAAGGAGGGATCTGGCCTGACTCAAGTTCCTGTCTTCTGCTCTTACAGCTGAGCATTGAATGGTCCCAAGCTCCAGTGTTCAGAAGCACTGCGGTCTTTTAGAGGGTGGGGAGACTTCCTATCACTGGGCACACGTCCTGAAGGAGATGAGATCTAACACCTTCTGAGTCTCTGTTTTTGTCTCTGTCTCTATTATTTCCTGTCTGTCTCTGTTTCTGTCGCTGTCTCTCTGGCTCTCTGTGAATCTCTGTCTCTCTGTGTGTATGTGTGTTTGTGTGTGTGTGTCTGTCTGTCTGTCTGTCTGTCTCAGGAGGGATCCAGGGCTTTGAATAAGCCTACACCATCTACCACATTGATGGAACTGCTGGAGTGCATGCAGGAGCCAGTCCTACAGATTCATAGCTACAGGATCTCCATGACACAGGGCAGCAACAGGATATCGGAGAGGAGACCCAGTGAGGATTCAGTATTGATTGAGTTGCAGAAGCCAGGGGCCTCATACCAGACTAACAAGCTATTGAAATGAACATTTGCAAGCAAAGAAGTGTAGACAAAAGGGTATATGTACACACACTGTGGTAAGACCCCATAGTGGCCTTACCTCGGGAGCGCAACCCACAGAATGCAGATTGACAAAGTGACTGCTGCAACAGCATGAGGTTTTTTAATCCACATACATGGGGTTGCTCATCCATGCAGGTAGAGGCAACCCGGAACCCAAAAAGCACACAACTTTTATTTGTTACAGAGAGCAGACTTCAGCAACAAGGTTAGCTGGCCTATTCTCATTGGTGGTACACAGGACAACGGACCTGGTCAGGTATTGGCTGACCTGCTCAAGGGGCTGTTCTTGGCTCAATTAGTCACTTTCCTCATCCAGCCCTACACCTAGCCTTGGAGAATAGCTGGGAAAGGACTAAGTTGGCCCGTCTCTTAGAGATGGAGATGAACTGGGTGGTCGGGCAGGGTCAGGATGACATCTTGTGGTTGTTCTCAGAATTTACCACAGGGAGGGGTAGGGGGTCTTTCTGAGAACAGTTGTTATTGTTTTGTCTTAATTAGCTTAGTCAGAATCTTGATCACCAAAACTTATTTCATATCACTAGACATCCTGACGTCAGATGTATGTCTCAAAACCTTGTTTTTACAACTTTGTTTCTCATATCTATGAAACTATGAAACTTTATTTCTTCAACACACACAGACACACACACACACACACACACACACACACACACACACACACGGAGGTGTTGATTCCCTAATTGGTTCTTGATTGTGTCAATAAAGGAGGAGGAGGGCAATTGCTGGGTGAAAGGAAAAGGCGGGACTTCTGGGTCCCAGGAGGCAGAGGAAGGGAAGAGGCACAGAGAAAGGAGGTCTCTTCAACAAGGCTTCGAAAGGAATAGGACGATTCAGCCATGAAGGTCTGAGGGCTACCAGAACTGGCGGGCTCCGCCGGCAGATGGCTGAAATAAGCTAGCTGATAAGGTTAGGGCAAGAAATTCTTCTCCCAGCATTTATATTATCTGGCAAGTTTTAAAATAATAAAGCTGTCTAGTGTTTTTCTTCTGCTGAGAGCTAAGGTGGGCAGGGAAAAGAGAGAAGATGGGACGGGTGTTGGTGGCTCGGCAAAGTTAGCTGGGAGGAACAGGCAAATTGGGGGTGAGGCTGGCGGCAGCCAATCTTAGAGCTAAACCAGGAGAGGTCGGAGCACAGGCCGAGCTCCCCTGAACAGCACCAGCTGGCAATGGGCAGAGCTAAGTCGGGAGCATGGCCCCAGGCAAAGCATGGTTTTAAATTTTACACACAACACATACACTGTAGGGCACACTGTGACACACTACAGCTTCTACATTTTTTTTCTCTGTTGCGTGGGTGGTCGCAATGGTAGAGGGAAGGTACAAGGGAATGGGGAGATAAGTGGGACCGGGATGCATGATGTGAAGTCACAAAGAACCATTAAGAAGTTTAAAAGAATTGGGGGGGGTAGTTTGGTGCCAGATAATGAACTTGGGATTTATGCATGACAAACACATACTGTACCACTGTATTATACCCTCACCCCCCTCCTTGAGACCTCAGCTCACCCAAGGCCTTCCTCAGAACAAGCTTGTTGCTGTCCCAGAGGAAAATGCAGTTGCCACAGTGGGATTTCAGTTACTATTGGATAACTGCAGTAGCATATGAACAGCCTATGGTCTCCATGACCACTGAGTCTCCTCATGCAGGACCATTGGACTCCTGGGATCCACACACAAACAAACCTGTTATATGGGGCTAGATAGGTGGCTCAGGGGTTAAAAGCATTGGGCAGCCCTTGCAGAGGACCTGGGTTTGATTCCCAGCACCCACATGAGAGTTGACAAGTCTGTAATTCCAGTTCCAGTATTCAGCAGCCTCTTTTGACTTGCATGGGCGCACCACACGTGACCACGGCGTACATACGTATGTGAGGTAGGCACTCACCCACACTCATAAAAATAAAAATCAGTAAATCTCGTTTTAATCGTTAGATAAATACGCGTGCACATTCATCAAATAAGCAACAGGAATTAATGAATGAAAACTTGTGAAGAAACATATCGTTGAAATTCCAAGGCTACTGACCCCAATAATCACTCTTTGTTAGGAATTTATATAGACACCTGAGATGGTTTGCATATGCTTGACCCAGGGAGTGGCGCTATTAGAAGGTGTGGCCTTGTCGGAGGAAGGGTGTCACTGTGAGGGTGAGCTTGGAGACCCTCCTCCCAGCTGCCTGGGGATGCTCAGTCTGTTCCTGGCTTCCTTCGGGTGAAGATGTAGAACTCTCAGCTCCTCCTGCACAGGCCTGCCTGGATGCTGCCATGCTCCTGCCTTGATGATAATGGACTGAACCTCTGAACCTGTAAGCCAGCCCCAATTAAATGTTGTCCTTTATAAAACTTACATTGGTCATGGTGTCTGTTCACAGCAGTAAAACCCTAACTAAGACAATACCATAGATGTATCTTCTTTGGAAAATTGAGAGATCTGTGGTTCTCTCTCTCTCTCTCTCTCTCTCTCTCTCTCTCTCTCTCTCTCTCTTTAAAAAAATACCCTTTTAGAGTTTATCTCTACTGCCAAGTATGGTGGTTCACATCTATAATCTCAGTTCTCAAGAGGCAGAAGCAGGGGGATTCCTTCTAGTTCCTGGCCACCCTGGTCTTGATAGTGAGTCCCACGCCAGGATTACAAAGCAAGACTCTGACTCAAACAAACAAAACATCTACTTCCAGCCAGTAGTGGCAATGCATTCCCAGCACTCAAAAAGTCAGAAGCAGGAGGATTGCTGCAAGTTAGAGGCCAGCTTAGACCACATAGTAAGTTCCAAGGCACCCCAGCGACATAGTGTGCTTACTGTGATTTTCTCTAAAAGTGTTTGTTCCTTTGTTTGTTTTTACCCCGGAAGCAACCTATAAAAAGAAGAGCCCATCGTCTCTTTCTAACACATTTCTAACACATGTCATTTCGTGGATGGACTTTCTGGTGCTTTAACGATGCCTTTGCCCTATAGCAGATCATAATAAGAACCCATTAGCACCACAACTATAGTATGAAGAGGGCGGAATGCATTTAAATTCCAAAAGTGATTTTCATTTAATCTGTGTTTTCATGGGCAGAAACCATATTTTTCTGAGCTAGCTCATTAGAAAGGAGAAGTCAGTGGGGCTCTGGGGACCCCTCCTCCAGTATAGAAAATCACCAGCTTGACTGTCCCCTGCAGGTGTCTCTGTCAGAGGCATGCCCAGAATTTGGACCTTGGGCCTCTGATGCTTTCTCCTCTCGTGTCCAGGGTATGTCTCTAAATTCCAAGTCATTCCTCTCCCTGCTCATGGTTACTGGTGTCAGGGTATGTCTCTAAATACCAACACATAGGCACTAATATAACTGACTCCTTTATAACACACTTGCTTCAATCAGTAATAACTAGAGAGGCTCAGCTGAGTGTGCAGAGACTCTGGCCTCAGCTCTGCAAACCCTCTCAGTCAACTCAATAAAAATACTGCCTCAGGGGCCCACCATACAGCTCAGTAGCTCAATGCATTGCTTAGCAAGTGTAAGGCTCCAGGTCCCATACCCAGCAGAGATTAAACAATCAGGTGGGAGTGGCACTCCGAGCCTTGCTAGTAGCTCTGGCAGACCTTGAACTCACTACCTAGAGCAGGATAGCCTTGAACTCAGACAGATCTGTCTGTATCTGCCTCCAAGGTGCTAGGACTAACGCTGCTCACCTATTGTATAACTCATTTCTCTGAGATTAAAGTGCAGCATTCCATCCTGAAGGGAAGCTCTTTAAGCAGGGAGGTAAACTGCCCTGCCCTGCAGAGGTGGGGGGTGTTCAACAGAGACCTGAGGAGGGGGTGAAAGAATGGGGGACAGGAGGTGCAAAGGAGAGCAAGTCGTTATCTGATCGAGCTCTCAAACTTTATTTCAGGGCAGTGGGGAAGGTCACACAGGGCCCAAGGCCAACCCATTACCATCACCACCCTCCCAAAGTTCTTTCAGTTCCTGGAATTCGATGTTCTTTTGGTTCCTGTACCCCTAAACTGCAAATGGCAGGTATACTCCTTTTATTGTAACTGGCTAGGTTTCCCAGAAACAGAGGGTAGATAAGTGGGTTTAGCTCCCGGCAATAAACAACTCAGTAGCTTCAGGAAGTCCCTGAAACTGACCAGATTCACTAGACCTCTACCTACCAGAATAAGCAATAAAACTGTTCAGTCACTCTCAGACAAGCCAAACTACAAAGATTCAGAGAAAGGACGATTTGCCTGAAGAACCAAAAACCAGGTGAGCTACTGGGGAGGGGCTTGGACCAACTGAGTCGCTCAGAAAGGACACTCTCCAGCATGTTGAGCTGCCTATAGGCTGTGAAGTGTGCTCCAGGTTTCCCAGATTTTGTGAGCTGTCACCCATGCTGGGATAGGCTTTGGTGATGCAGCTGTCTTTGAGTCATTTCTACTACTATAGTAACCCCTCGTCCATATCCCTGCAAGTAACCCTGTTGTGGATTTGGTTTAATGCTTTCATTATATTTTTGGGGTTTCCAAAATCACACGGGAATCAGTGCATCTGCATGTAAGGCACTGAGAGTCCCTGTGCCCGGTTGGCTTTGATTGGTAAATAAAGTTGCTGGCAGTTAATGGCTTGGCAGGGAGACAGAAGCAAGAGTTCTAGGATTGCCAGGCCAGGACAAGGGAGGAGGAAGACGGTGTCATGCCAGGGAAGGAGAAGGTCCAAGCCTGAAGTGTTGAACAGAGAGACAGAGAGACTGCCAACATGTAAGAGTGGAGGATCATGGCCCAGGAGGGCTGCAGGCCTGGGTCTAGGGCAGCCAGGATGGAATATATGTTTTAGTAATAATTCAGGAATACCAGAGGGGAGAGTGCTAGCAACATGGAGGAGTGAAGCGGCCCAGCTCCAGTAAAATCATTAGTTTGGACTTTGGTGGTATCTGTACTTTGGCCTGTCATGGGCCCCCTAGCGGAAGTAAATAGATATGTGTGCTCTGTCTCTCCAGGAAAAGTCTTGTCACATAACACCACCACTAGGCCCTATACACAGATTCTTAACTGAGCACTTGCAGTGAAGTAATTTATGGAAAGTATGAAGATAGATCTCTCTCTCTCTCTCTCTCTCTCTCTCTCTCTCTCTCTCTCTCTCTCTCTCTCTGCTAGTTCTCATTGTCTAGGATAGCCTTGAATAAGCAATTCCCCTGCATCGGCTTCCCACGTGCTGGGATACTACTATGTGCCACCACACTCAGCCACAGAGCATGTTAAATATGCCACCAAGGGTGCACCAGACACCGCCAGGCTTGTTGGTTTGCTTGTTCATTCCTGAGGGTGGGGGTAGGGGTAAAACAGATTCTTGCTCTATGGCTCAGGCATGACTCAAGCTCTGGGTCTCAACTTGATTCATATAAGCAGCAAAATTACAGTTAAGAAGTAGCAACAAAAGTAATTTTATGGTTGGGCGTCTCCACGACAAAAGGAGCATTAGGAAGGGTGAGAAGCGCTGCTCTTGATCTTCTAGACTCAGTCTCCCGCTCTGAGAATGTGCATAGCATCCATGCTCAGGACCGGCAGGCTGGCCTGCATCCCTTTGCCTCTTCTGCCCTCTAGCGTTCATTCCCTATGCTGATCTTCCCACACCGTTTTTTGCTAGCAAGTTTTCAAATACAAAACCTGGGAAGAAATTTCTTGCAAACATAGCCAGTATTCAGTGGAAAAATCATCTAGCTTTATACGCATACTATATATCTATTTCTATATTCAAATTTAAAATACCTTAAGGCTGGGCTTATAGTTAACTGGTGGAGGACTTCCCCAGCATATACAAGTGTAAGCGACAGGGTCCGGGGGTTACCTGGAAGAGAATGGGGGACAAGAGACACGAAGAAGGATGCCAAGACAAGAGTCTGATCAAGGCGACAATTTTATTTTTCCCCAAGGCTGAATTTATACCATAACATGGATGACAGAGGGAGGAGGGAAGAAACATTTACGCAGGCCAAGGACACAATATTCATGTGGTCAGGGAATCGGCTGATGTTGACAGGATGTCAGAAAGGTCACAGGTTTGTCATATCTATTAGTCAACAGGATGTCTTTATCATATTATTATTTTTCTTGACCACCAGATTTGTATTAGTCTTGTGCAGCTGGCTGGGGATTTTCCATGAACCCAGTCATACTTAACGCTAACCATAATAATAACATCAACAATGGAGGGCTTCAAGGGCATTGCTCCCAACATACAAGGCCCCAGCACAATAGTAATAAACTTACCCCTGAATTCATGTATCAGATACTTATTAAAATGCCAATCCCACAAGATAGGTCTTCTTCAGGAGGATCACAATTCAAGACCGGTTTGGCCTATACAGCTAGTTCTAGGCTACCTTGGACTTTAATATGAAAACCTGTTTTGCATGTGTGTGTTCCATTTTAAGTAATAATATACTTATTACATGTTATTATGTATTAATATATGAATGATAATAAGTTAAATATGCAGCGTTTGTCTTCATGAAGCCCCAGCTAGAGCGTCCGACTATAAAAGTTATAGTCAAATGAATAAGAGTATAGTCAGATGCAGTCGACAGTGCTGCAAAGGGTACAGGGGATGCCCTGGAGAGGTCTGAAAGGCGTCCCAGAGGGTCAAAATATGAAGGGTAAGGGGCCAGAGTTATGAAGGCAAAGGCCAGGGAGTTAGCAAGTCAAAACCTCTGTATCCAGGGAGAGCAGAGTGGGTTTGAAGAAGGGAACATGGGGCTGTGTGGCTGGAATGTCAAACACAGGAGACTGGAGGACTACACGCTGGTCTTTGTCTGGTCCTACTGAACAAGTTCAGAATTTTGGTCTTTATTAAGATGAATCACTCATTCGTCCTTTCCTCTCTCTCTTCTTAGCCCCCTTCCTTCTTCCTCTTTTTCCCTTCCTCACTCTTCTCCCTCTCCCTCTCTCTTCCTTCCTTCCTTTCTTCTTTCCTTCTGGTTGTAAACCCTGACTGCCCCTTGGGATCACCTGATCAAACCCCAGCCAGCAAGATCTCTAGAGCTAGGATGAGCATCTCTGTGTTTTAAGGTCCCCCCCAGGTGATTCCAGTGGGTGACCCTGTAAGAACGCCACCCAAGAGAAGCCTTCTGGACACCTAGGAAAGCCTTTTCCTCCCTCTGGTGACTGTTTTGTGCTCCTAAGTCTGCTGTAAACCTGCAGGAGATATTACCTCAAGGAGGAGGAGGAGGAGGAGGAGGAGGAGGAGGAGGAGGAGGAGGGAGGAGGAGGAGGAGGGAGGAGGAGGGAGGAGGAGGAGGAGGAGGAGGAGGAGGAGGAGGAGGAGGAGGAGGAGGAGGAGGAGGAGGAGGAGGAGGAGGAGGGAGGAGGAGGAGGAGGAGGAGGAGGAGGAGGAGGAGGAGGAGGAGGAGTTGTTCTCTGACTAACTCTCCACCAGGTAGCGGCAGTTTTGAAACAGAGCATTCAGAGTGCTGGAATCCCTCACACCCGAGCCATCAAAGACCTGCAGTAGGGGAGGGGAGGGAATGTGTGTACAATGACCAGCCCAGAGGAAACTAAAAACCCTACAGTCTTCTAGTCCTCCTAAGCTACACTAGGCAGGAGCCAGGGCCAGCCCCGCCCACACTTCCTTTTCCCCACCTCACCCCACCCCCCACCATCTCTTGCCTCTGTTCCATTTTGTCCCCTAGGTGGTGCCAAAGAGCAGTGAGCCTGTTTTCTGGGTTGGGTTGTTTTGTTTTGTTTTGTTTTGTCTTTGAGATTAGACTTCTGTTTTGAAAATATCCCACAACCGGCAGGTGGAAGAGGGATTGCAACTGGACCACAGCATCAGAGAAGAGCATGTCAAAGCCATTAGTAGCGCAGTTGTGGTGTGAGGTGACTGACTCTGACTGTAGCAAAAAAAGAAGAGGAGCGGGAGTCACGCTGTAGAGAGTGTTGGCTTCCTGTTGGTTTGCACGTGGGCTCGGAGAGGAGAGGGATGAGTCACGGATGTTTTCAGATTCTTGTCTGAATAAACAGATGGGTGTTAGAGTCAGTTCCTGTGGCAAGGAGCAGAGAAGCAGATTTCAGGGGTGGAAAAAAAGAGAAGTATGAGTGTGGCTATGAACAAATTCAGAATAATGTGCTACAAGAGCCTGGTCACTGTACTCATGAGTGTAATAAATACTCCAGGCATGATGGCAGAGGCCTGAAATCCCACGCTTAGGAGACGGAGGCAGGGAAATCAAGTTCAAGGTCATCCTTGGATATACAAGGAAGCCTTGACCCTGTTTCAACAACACACACACCCTCACATGGAGACACACATTTTCAACTCTCGGTAATTATCAGGCACAGATTTAGGCTTTTCTCCTTATAGAATTTAGATCGTAGCTCATTCCCTGGTCTCTGGGTAGGACCCTGCCCACCTCTGCCAGTTGAAAATCCAACCAAGATTTAACCAGTTCGTTCTCAGAGCTGACTGCACAAGAGGCAAAAAGAATACAATGTTCCCCCTTAACTTAAAGATTTCACGTCTCTGGTGAGTTTGTATGTTTGTCTTGCTTTCCTGACCTCAAACTCATAATCCTCCTGCCTTCAGTCTTTCCAAGTAGGAAGATTACAGAACACCAAACTTGGCAGAAGATTCCATTTCTGACCTGCCTTTCTTGCCCTGACAAAGTAACCTTTCCCTGACAGTTCAAAAAAACTGGAACCTGGGAACCACATTCACCGGGGACATCACAGTAAAACTGTTCAGGTCTGAGGAAAGGAAACACACAGTCCTGTTGTCTTATCCATTCATTGGAGACCTGAACCACAGGAAGTATTTCTCCCTGCAGGTCACAGACCTTAACATGAAAGGGCTTTGAGACAGAAATGGCAGTGGGCTTGATCACAGCACTTTGGAAGCAACAACAGAAGGATGGTAAGTTTCAGGCTAGCCTGCTTACTGAGTAAGACTGTCTAAAACTAAAGGAGGCAGGAAGGAAAACAAAAAAGTGCTGAGTAACTAAAGAAGAAAGTTATCAGAATCCCTGAGCCGCAAAATCAAAGAGCTAGACTGGCAAAGAGGAGTCTTAGCCAGTCTTTCCCAGAGTGAATTCCATGGAACACTACCTCCTAAAGAATACAGAAACAAAGTGGTATCTGATATCAGGATTTTAAAGGGTTGGATGGCTACCTGAGATTGTCGAACTTCTTAGAACTTCAAAGTATATACAAAGACATTAAATATGGAAAACTTGCTAATGAGCCTCCTTAAATTCTATGGACCATGTATGACCAAACTCACTTGACCATCTGATCTTATCCTTTTAACATGCCTGATAAAAGTATACATTTATAAGACAGACACAATGGCAGACTTTGAAAGATGAGACAGGAAGGTTAAAAGTTCAAGGCCGAGCTGGAGAGATGGCTCAGTGATTAGGAGCACTGACTGCTCTTCCAGAGGCCCTGAGTTCAATTGCGAGCAACCACATGGTGGCTCACAACCATCTGTAACGGGATCTGATGCACTCTTCTGGTGTGTCTGAAGACAACTTCAGTGTACTCATATAAATAAAAATAAGTGTTTAAAAAAAAAGTTCAAGGCCATCTTCAGCCATATAGGAAGTCTAAGGCTAGCCTAGGCCCTATGAAACACTAAAAATCAAATCCAGGAGTGGTGGCATAGCACTTTAATTACAACACTAAGGAGGCAAAAGCAAGCAGAACTTTGTGAGTTCAAGGCCAATTTGGTCTATGTAGTGAGTTCCAGGCTTCTAGGGGTACATAGTGAAAACCTGTCTTAAAAAGAGGAAGAAAGGAAGAAAGGAAGGAAGGAAAGAAGGAAGGAAGGAAGGAAGGAAAGAAGGAAGGGAAAGACAAAAACACAAATATATTCTCTTACACTTATATAATGATTATAATAGCCATATTTTATTTTCTACTCCATGCAATAAACTTTTTGTTATTTCTTTTATTCTTCAAAGCAACCTTATTCTTATATAGCCTTATTGTACCTACACATGTTGTAATTTCAATCTGCAATGTTTTCCTCATTAAAGGCTTGGCCCCCAGCTGGTGGCACTACTGGAAGGTCATGAGACCGTAGGCATACTCTAGTTGAAGTATTGGAAATGGTATATAGCTTTCTGGCACTCGCTCTCCTTGAATTCCGTTCCCTCCCTCCTACCGGCTGCTATAAGGTGAGCAGCTTTGCCCTACGCATTCTGCCTCACTACAGCCCCAGAAACAAAAGAAAAAGGAGCAGTTACTGAAACCTCTGAAACTATGGACCCAAATAAGCCTTTCTATCTTTAAGTTGATTTTGTTTCTCCCCACCCCACCCCCACACCCCCCACCCCCCCCGTTTTCTCTTTTGATACAAGGTTTCACTTTGTAGCCCAGAATGGCCAGGTTGTCATTCTCTGATTTTCTTAGACATTGTGTCATAGTCACAGAAAGCTGACTAATAGACACATACACAAATATAAAATGTAACAGATGAGAAAATGAGGCTCTGCTGGACAGTGGTGGTGCAGACCTTTGATCCCAACGCTAGGGAGGCAGAGGCAGGAAGATCTCTGTGTTCCAGGCCAGCCTGGTCTAGAACAAATTCCAGGGCAGCCGAGGATATACTGAGAAACTGTCTCAAAAAGAAAAGAAAATGGGGCTCAGAAACCTTCCTCCAAAGCCAAGACTCCTTGGTAGGGCTCAAAACATCTCACCCCAAAGTCTAGCAGCACAAGACCACAGTAGCTACTCCAAACATGCGCACTTGGCATAAGTGTTATTTTGGGAAGCAGTGGAGAGCTCTGCAAACAAGACCAAAAGTCCCCCTGCTGTGAGAGAAGTCCACAGACTATGGCACAGAGGAAGTCTCCACGGGTGACCGTCCTTCATGTTTACACCAGGTCGAAAGAAGAGCTGCTCAGCAGAGACTCAGAAATAAAAAACACTGGGTTTAAATCCACCCCACAAGCTTTGCTTGTGTCTGCCTTATTTCTTCTTAACTCTCTTCCCATACCCAGCCTTTTCCCACACCCTTTGCTCTGCTCCAGCAAACAGAGTTGCTCAGTCTTGAAGTTTACACGACCCGTTTGATATTTACCGTATGACTTTACGCTTTAAGACTTCCTTGAGTGTCTCTCCATGCATTCAGGAGGGATATGTGTTAATAAGCTTGTTTTCTTTTCTCCTGTTTGTCTGTCCTCTGGAACAGGGAATTCCCCACGAAGAACTATGGAGGATGGACAAAACCTCTTACATCCTCCTCTACAGAGAAGCAAGCCCTGGTTCCTACACATCGCTCCACCCAGCCTCCAATCTAGCCAAATCCTCTCCCGTAATAAATGGAATAAAACCACAATACCCTGGCAAAAAAAAACATAATCTCAAATATTTAAATGAACTCAAAATAAGACACTCAGTGACTCTCAAAATAGCCCATTTCATTATTAAATATCTTTAAATATTTAGAAAGTTCTTCATATTTAATTGAAATCTGCCTTTGTGTACCTTCTATTCATTAATTCTGTGTTTCAACTCAGGGATGTTATACGTTGAGCCTAATTTACTTCTATAAGGGCATAATTTAAATATTTGAAGACAACTATTTTGTCTGCATTCAAGCAGATAACCAAATTGTAATTAGTGTTTTAGGAACAGGCTGTAGTCGGTACATAAACTAAGGCTTGATTCAGGTCCTCAGAGTATTTTTTTCCTAATCACACTGTCATAGAAGTCTCCTTAATTTCCACAATACAGAAAGAGATTTGTTTGGGTTTTAGTTTTGAATTTTTTTAATCATTTAAGGGAAGGAGGGAGAGAAAGCTTGAGAGAAAATATATGTGATGCATAGGTTCAGACAGCTTTATCAGTTATCTCTCTGTTGCTGTGGTAAAACACCATGGTCAAAGTTTATAGAAGAAAGAGTTTATTTGGGCTTACGTTTGTGTGTATGTGTGTATGAGGGGGTGGGTGTTGCTTTAAAGATTTATGTATTTGCATTTTAGGTATATGAGTGTTTTGCCTTACATGTACCACATCCATGTCTGCTGGTGACAGAAGCCAGAAGAGGGTGTCAGATCCCTGAAAGTAGAGATGCAGGTGGTTGTGAGACACCATGTGGTCTTCTGCAAGAACAGCAAGTAGTCTTTACCACTGAGCCATCTCTCCAGCCCCAAGAATCTATCATTGTGAAGACAGTGTGGCAGCAGGCGGCAGGAGCAGGAAACTGAGAGACCTCAGCTTTAGCACCAAGTACGATGGAGAAAGAGTAAACGGGAAGAAGAGTGAGGCTATGAACTCTCATAGCTCGCCTCTAGCAAAATACTTCCTCCAACAAGGCTGCCTCCTCACCTCCTCAAACAGTACCACCAGCCGGGGCAGAGTGCTCCAAAGCCTGCACCTAGAGGAGACATCTGTTATTTAAACCACCACACATGGACCTTGGGGGGTGGTGTGTGTGTCTATGTGTGTCTGTGTGTCTATGAGTATCTGTGTGTACCTGTGTGTATGTGTGTGTCTGTGTGTATGTATATCTGTGTGTATATGTGTGTATGTCTGTGTGTCTATATATATCTGTGTACATGTGTGTGCCTATGTGTGTCTGTGTGTATGTATATCTGTGTGTATATGTGTGTATGTCTGTGTGTGTCTATATGTATCTATGTATATGTGTGTGTCTACGTGTGTCTGTGTGTATGTATATCTGTGTGTATATGTGTATGTATATGTGTGGGTCTGTGTATCTGTGTGTGTATGTGTATACATATATGTGTGTGTGTGTGTGTGTGTGCATGTGTGTGTGTGTGCACGCGCACGCGCGCTGTAGATAATATTTAAGATTTCCGGCCCAGGGCTTTTTCCCCAACCTTAAACCATCTATGTTCCTGGATGAAACACACACAGCCTTTATATTTTTAATATGCCTCAGGCAGCATATGCCCAGTTGCTGGGCAACTGACTTCCCTCCATCCTGTTAGAATCCATTACCCTACCAATAAGCCAAGTTATTGCTTACTATGTTTCATCAGGCTTCCCTTAGCTCCAATTGGCCAACCCACATGGCCACATATTTTTATGGTCTCCGCTGACCCATGACAGCTTTCCTTTCTCCTGTCCTGAGCATTCTTCTTTTATTCTATGGCAGTTTCCTTCTGCTTTCTTTTCCTCCTCCTCATGGTCCTTTCTCTCCAACACCAAGAAACCTCAACCCCACCTATGTCTCTTCTACCCAACCCTCAGCTGTTGGCATCTTTATTCACCAATCAGAATGAACTTGACGGCAGGGTCCCAGGGGCTACAAGCAGACTACTGTCTTAAGGGCCATACACAGCATTGCAATAGACAGTAAAAGACACACACACAGATGTGTGTGTGTGTGTGTGTGTGTGTGTGTGTGTGTGTGTGATGCATGCACTAGAGGCTTTGCAATTTTTAAGAGGACAGGAAGAAGTAGATATGAAAATTAACTAGACTTGGTCATTGGTCCTCACTCACTGAGTGCATGCATTAAGGAACTTTGTCCTCAGGAAATGGCATGGCCCGAGTTTGGGATCACAGAAGCTCTAAATGCCTGCAAGAGAAGCTCGCAAGATCCGGCCCACTAACATCCCTTGTAGAGAAGAACAGGGAGCTCACTACGCAGCTCAGACGCTGCACCCTGCCCCTCCTGAGGCATATCAGGAGTTAACATTTCCTGAGGGAAGATGCCCACGCCCCTAGAGATAATCCTTTATGCAATGTTCTAGTTACTTTTCTGTTGCTGTAATCAAACACTGACCAAAAACAACTTTGGGAAGAAAAGGGTTTATGTCATCTTACAAGTTGCAACTCTGTCATTGAGGGAAGAAAACATAGGCACTTGAGTTCCTTGAAGCAGGGACTCAAAGAAGCAGCTTAAACCAGAGATCAACAGTGGAATCATACTTACTATCTTGGTCTCCACTACCTGTCTCATACCCATGCCCTCCTGCCGAAGGATAGTACAATGGGCCGGTCCTTCCTGCAACTATTAGCAATCAAGAAAATGCTCTCACGGACATTGCTACAGCCCAATCTGCTATGAGCAACTCCTCAGATGAGTTTCTCTCACTTCAGCTGCATCAACTTGACAACCAAAACTAGCCATCATAGTCATGCTCCTATAAAAAAAAAAAATACCCAATTAAACTTATTGGTTCACCAAACTAAACATGGTGGAATATTTTCTTTGGTTTGTCATTGATATCCTGTCTGGGGTGGATAAATATTATTTCTGTCTTCCCCGGAACAAGTTAACATGATATTTGGCACCCAAACAGGGACACTCTTAGTTAAGATTTCCATTGCTGTGAAGCGACACCATGACCACAGGAACTCTTATAAAGGAAAACATTTAATTGTGGCTGGCTTACAGTTATAAAGGTTTAGTCCGTTATGATTGTGGTGGGAAGTATGACAGCATACAGGCTGACACAGCACTGGAGACAGAGCCAAGAGTTCTAAATCTTGATCTGAAAGAAACACAATAAGACCGTTTCACACTGAGTGTAGCTTGAGCATAGAAGACCTCAAAGCCCTGCCTCCACAGGGACACACTTCCTCTAATAAGGCCACACCTATTCCAACAAGGCCACACCTCCTAAAAGTGCCAGTCCCTTTGGCCAAGTACTCAAATCTACAAGTCCGATGGGGGAGGGGGGCACTCCTATCAAACCAACACATTCCACTCCCTGAACACCATACATAGGCTTGTAGCCATAACATAATTTAGAAATGCATTCAATCCAACTTCAAAAGTCCTCATAATCTGTAACAGTCTCAACCCTATTTAAAAATCCAAAGTCCAATGTCTCTTCTGAGATTCATGGCAATCTCTTAACGGTAATCCACTATAAAAATCAAAATTGTTAAAAAAAAAATGTACTTTCAAAATATAATGGCATGGAGAATGCATTACTATTCCAAAAGGATAGGGAGCTAATATTGGACAAAATATTAGAGAGGAAATATTGGACAAAAGCAAGACCTAAAAGCAGCTGGGCAAAATGTCCTTCAGATCTCCAATTCATTCAGCTTTGTTGACTGAATCACACTTTTTTCTCTTCGGCTGGCCCCACTACCTGTTGGCAGCTTTCCTGGGCTGGTATCCCACCACTCTGGCATCTCCAACATCTTGGGGTCTCTAAAGCAATCCGGGCTTCGGTTTCATGCTTCATACAATGGCTTCTCTGGGCCTCTATGTGGGAACACCCCTGCCACATCCCTGGACTCAGCAACTTTCCTTAGTCACAAAGGGAGAACCTATAACCCCTTTCTTCTATCCTTGACTCAAAAGTCAGAGCCACATGGACAAAGCTGCTAAATTCTGCTATTTTCTGGGGCTGGAATAGGCCCCCTCCCTGTTCTACTACATCTTCTGCTTTCTGTTCTCGGGGATTTTTTCCACTGCCTACGCATGGCTGTCCTGGAACTTGCTCTGTAGACTGTGGCCTTGAATTCAGAGATCTGCATGCCTCTGTCTCTGAATGCCAATATTAAAGGTAACTACTACCACTCTTGTACCTAAATTTTTCTTTAATTCCTTTTCACAAGATGGAAGCTTACCCGGGTAGGATTACCACTCCCTTTATTCCATTTAATGTCTTTAATCTGTATCTCCTTGAGCACAGGATTTAGCTCTATTCTACTTCCTGGTGCCCTTTCAATCATCAAAACATAATTTTTGTATTTTTCCTTGCTCGATTTTCTCCACTTCATCAACACATGCTTCCTAAGAGTGAACACTGGTAACCACAGGATAGAGTCCATACTGTGCTATTTTGAGATTCCCTTTGTCTATGCAATTGATCTAAAGCTCTTCACCTCATCCTCAGGCAGACTCTTCAGACAGTGGCAAAAACCTGCCACATTCTTCAGCAAAATAAAACATGAGCAATCTCCAGGCAATGTACCAAAATGCTTCTCCTCTGAAAGCTTTTGACCCAGGCCCCTACAGTTCAAATCACCCTCTGTATCACTGTCTTCTGTGTTTCTACTAGAATGGTCCATTAAGCCCCACATAAAGTGTTCCATTGCTTTCCTAATCCAAAGTCCCCAAACCCACATTCCTGCAAACAAAAGCATGGTCAGGCCTATCACATGAATACTCCACTCCTTGGTACCAACTTCTGTCTTAGTTTGGGTTCTATTGCTGCGAAGCGACACCTTGACCAAGTCAACTCTTATAAAGGCAGACATTTAATCGGGGCTGGCTTACAGTTTCAGAGGTTCGGTCCGTTATCATCATGGAGAGAGGCTTAGTGTTGGACAGGTAGATAGGGTGATGGAGAAGGAGCAAAGAGTTCACATTCTGATCCAAAGGCAGCCAGAGGGAGATTGTCTTGCAAGGCAGGCAGGATACTGTTCCACAGTGGGTGGAGCTTGAGCACTAACAGACCTCAAAGCCCACCCCCACAGTGACGTACTTCCTCCATCAAGACCACACCTACTCCAACAAGGCCACACCTCCTAATAGTGCCTCTTCCTATGGTCAAGCATTCAAACATATGAATCTATGGGGGCCATTCCTATCAAACCACCCCAGGGACCAACTGAACGAAAGTTGAGTTTGTGGGGAAAGCTTACATATCTCTGTTGTGCATGATGGTCTGCAGAGGAAGCGGTAATAGGACCACCCTTTTCCGGGTAGTATGGAATGCCATGGCCTCTTGGTGTAATAACAGTCACACTGTGGCAGATACAGATGAAAAGATGTGCAGCTGGACGAAGGAATTCCACAAGGGGTCTTCCAGAATGGCTGGTATAGAGTAGCAAGCTTCCCTGATGAATGGGATTTACCGCAAGATTATAAGATACCCCCTTTCCAAATAGCTGACAGACCAAGAGTATATTAAACCCCCAGGAAGTCAAATATATGGAATGAGATCATAAGCTGTCTGCAGTATCAGTTTATGGCCCTTGCTCGAGATAAGACATACAACTGAAGGTGAGCTCTCTACCCAGAGGGGGGAAAAATCTGTCCACATAAAGGAAGAATTACAGCAAAAAGAAAACAATAAGAAAGAAAGAAAGAAAGAAAGAAAGAAAGAAAGAAAGAAAGAAAGAAAGAAAGAAAGAAAGAAAGAAAAAAGATAGATCATGCAGATGGAACTGGAGTTGGAAAGACAAAAGGAAAGGTCAAAGTAGGTCTCTGCTAATAAGTGGCTAATAAGTTTGGTTCCTGGAACTACAGAAATGGGAGCAGGCAGGATCAGTAGGAAAATTGAGAAATAAAACCACACACCCTTCCTTGAAGCAAAAGTTGCACAGGCTACGCCCCTGGTGGACTAGTTCATAGAAACTCATAGTCGCCATAGGAATACGTCGCCATAGGAATACGTGGTTATTGAAAGACAAGGTTCCCCATCAGTATCTCGTAGATTGCTGTCTGTAAGCAGATGAGGGCAGGCGAAAGGTAAGGCGAGAGCCTGTGATTGGACAGTAGAAAAGGAGGGCGGGCTGATAGTTTTGGAGAGAGGAGATAGGAGAACGAAGGAAGATGGAGGAAGAGAAGGACAATCCAGATCCGTGTGACTTTAAATAACCACGGGTAGCTATGACTATCTTATAAGGGATAGATTATTACAGGACAATTTGTCCAATCTAAGTGGGCAGTTTATTTCCGTATCAATTGGCTCTGAGTTTATTGTGTGGACGTTTTGTGGGGTGAGATAAATTTACTGATATAAATCTGATTGATAACTTACAAGCCTCTGGAGTTTTGATTTTGCCTGGGTACAGGGATTTGTGACAGCTAACCTCGAGATGGGCGTCCCTGCAGGGGTTGGTATAGCAGCGACCCGCCATGGGAACTTAATGAGATGGGCGGCCCAGCTGACGCTAGCAATGGAGGTAGCGAGACTGCCGCTGGGGCCACGGTGTAGCTGGCGATAGTGTGGGATGGAAAATACCTTTTAAAAAATATTTCCCTATACAGTATCAGAACTGGAAGACAGGAACGACAGGCATTACGAGGGAATTGGAAAGGCAGTGTGCCACACCCCATCCACTGGATCAAATAGGACTGAGTTCACAGAGCGTCAGAAAAGATAACTCATTAAGGGTCTCAAGTCTGCTATGGAGCTGGGTGGCTTTGCTGAGGCCATGGTGGGACCAGGGAATGCTAAGGCAATAAAGACCAGATGGGAAAAAAGGAAAGGAAAAAGGAAAGAAAGAAAGAAAGAAAAAGAAAAGAAAGGAAGGAAGGAAGGAAGGAAGGAAGGAAGGAAGGAAGGAAGGAAGAAAGAAAGAAAGAAAGAAAGAAAGAAAGAAAGAAAGAAAGGAAAGAAAGAAAGAAAAGAAAAGAGCAAGCCTACTGGGTCGCTCAAAAGCAAATCTGGCCAAGATTTTGTATTGAGCCAGAGTTCCTAGGGAAGAAACTGACAGAAAGCCAAAACTGTTACTTGTGTCCTAAAGGCTTTTAGTCATGGACAGCAATTCATAGGAGGACAAATGGTAAAAATGGTACAGAGAAGAAGATTAAGCTTCCTCGGGACTGGACAGTTATCACCACAGTGTCAGCATGTACAACAAGGATCCTACTCCCTGTTGGCCCTGAGCCTTGTCCGATGAGCCTACTTAGAGTGAGATCATCTATGACTGTCCCATACCAGTATCCCAGACAGAAGGTGGGCCAGCTCATGAAGAGTGCCTGTAATTTTGGAGGGAAAGCTAAATCAGTAACTCCTATCCATGTAGCTAAACTCACCATCGATCTTTTAAAGACAAAAAAAAAAAAAAGAAGGAGGAGAGGGAGGGGAGGAGAGAAGGAGGAAGAGGAGGAGAAGGGGGAGGAGAAAAGGAGAAAGAAGGAGGGGAGGAGGAGAAGGAGGAGGAGGAGGAGGAAGGAAGAAGGAGGAGGAGGAGGAGAAGGAGAAGGAGAAAAAGAAGAAGAAGAAGAAAAGAAGAAGAAAAGAAGAAGAAGAAGAAGAAGAAGAAGAAGAAGAAGAAGAAGAAGAAGAAGA
This sequence comes from Rattus rattus, assembly GCF_011064425.1. Classification (NCBI taxonomy): domain Eukaryota; kingdom Metazoa; phylum Chordata; class Mammalia; order Rodentia; family Muridae; genus Rattus; species Rattus rattus. The sequence continues at coordinate 5,082,540 of NC_046170.1, forward strand.
AGAAGAAGAAGACGACGACGACGACGACGACGACGACGACGACGACGACGACACAAGCAGTGAGAACTTTCCCTGTGGTATTGGATTTTGTTCGCTTTAAAAAGGGGCGGGGTCATATACCCCACACTGTCCTCAAACACACTCTGTGTTGGAGAATGACTTTGAACTTCAGACACTCCTGCTTCCATCGCCCAAGTCTTTAGATTACAGCTCTACACCACCATGTCCAGTTTAACTTTATGTGGTGCTGGGTGTTGGACCCAGGGCCAAGCAAACAGAGTAGACGTGGGAACAACTGAACTACATCTCCAGTCCGGATTCTTCCTCGATCTACCTTTAGCCGACGACTTCGTTTGTTGTTACTTTGTTTTGTTTTGTGGTTGGTTTTCAGGGACGGGGTCTCACTCTTCAGCTCTGGGCGTCCTGGAACTCACTCTGTAGACCAGACTGGCCTTGAGCTTGCAGAGATCCATCGGCCTGCCTTCCGTCTCTGCCACAGTGGCGCGCGCCACTATGCCTGGCTGACACCGATTACTCTGGAGATCAATTGACACTTGTTTTGAATGGGCAGCTGTGGGCCTTCGGGGACTTTGTCGAGCGTCTGTAGAAAGGTGTGATTACAAAGACGGTACGCTGATGGCATCTAAATGTTTCACGGGTCTAGGAAAATAGCTGAAGAACCAAAAGTGCGTTTCAAGGAGAGGAGACAGGAAGTCAGTTAGACAGGGTGCAAGAGTTTTAGCTGTGAAATTCTCGGGCGTGCACGTGACACCCAACAAGGTAAATAGGAAAAATCCCACGATAGCCTACGCCAATAAACACCAGCACAATGGTTAAAGAATTTAAATTAAGGTACCCTGTGTGCATGGAGAAAGTCACAGAGCCCCAGTACTGGGGTGGGCTACCTCTCTTCAGAGTCGTTAGCCAGGACGATGCCTGAAGCTCCCAAAAATGATACAGGCTATTACCACACTGCTCTTTGTTTCCATCTCAGTTCCAGCTTGATTTCCTGGTGCCCAGAAGTCAAAGCACGTGTTGCCTTCAGCAATCGACTTATAAATCCAAGAGGCCAACAGACTATTTAAACGTGAATTTTGTCAATAGCCCAGCTTGGATATGGATTTTGTGTGCTACACTCCCATCAAGCCAGAGAAGATGCATCTGTGATGTGATAAAGGTATAAGTAGATACAGCTGCTGTCCGACTGCCTTGAAGGCCCCCTCAACAGCAGGAAGGTTATGTCTAGTACGGTAAGTCTAGTAAAGAGACACTGGCTAGAGAGGTCATAGATCCTAGAAAGGAAGCGACTGCCTGTTTTGTTGTGTTAAATGGATATGAGATGCCTGCCAAATTGCCTTCTAAATATTTGTCAGTCTGGGCCAAGGAAGCTTCCTATCTTCAGCGAGTGATGGTCACTGGGGACTCATAAGTACTCAAAGTGCTGAGAGTAAGTGACTGTTGGATCCTCAGACCTAACCAGGATGCCCATACAACCCCCTCTAAGGCTCAGAGAACGATCCAGGATGAGGTGGACAGAATGTAAGAACTGGAAGAAAGGGTGGGGTGGTGTTGAACTTCGTCACGGCATCCTGAAACTGTAACTAACAGCCGTTAACTGCCCACATGAAACCCTCACAAGATTGAACCCGTGAACCTTCTTTCAAGGAGGGGAAGAAGGGCTCACTAGGCAAGTCACAAGAGGCCTACTTGATGATCACAAGCTGTCTGTGCAGTGGCAATGAACACGTGAAGTCCCGTCTCATGACCAAGTCAACTCTTATAAAGGCAAACATTTAATTGGGGCTGGCCTACAGTTTCAGAGGTTTACTCCATTATCATCATGGCAGAAAGCAAGGAAGCCTGCAGGCAGACATGGTGGTGGAGGAGCCAAGAGTTCTACGTCTTGATCTGAAGGCAGCCAAGAGGATACTCTCTTCCATACTGGGCAGAGCCTGAGCACAAGAGGCCTCAAAGCCTGCCTACAGAATGACACACTTCCTCCAACAAGGCCACACCTCCTCCAATAAGGCCTTAACTCCTAATTATGTCACTCCCTATGGCCAAGCATCCAAATACATGAATTTATGGGGGCCAAATCTATTCAAACCACCACACTGGGCATGCTGACTATCTCAGGGTTTTACTGCTGTGAAGAGACACCATGACCAAGGCAACTCTTATAAGTTCAACATTTAACTGGGGCTGGCTTACAGGTTCAGTTCATTATCATCAAGGTAGGAACATGGCAGCAACCAGGCAGGCACGGTGCAAGAAGATGAAGGCCACTAGGAGAAGACTGGCTCCCAGGCAGCTAGGATGAGGATATTAAAGCCCCTGTCCAGAGACACAGGCCACACCTCCTAATGGTTGCCATGCTCTGGGCCAAACCATCACAGCAACCACACCTTTAATTCCAGCATTTGGGAGACAGAGGCAAGTAGATCTCTGTGAGTTTAAGGCCAGCCTCATCTACACAGAGAATTTTAGGACAATCCAAATTCCTGGGCTCTGTCTCAAAAATAATAGCAACAACAAAGAAATTAAAGAAAAGAACAATTAAACTGGACCTAGTGATTTAGTGTGTAAACAAAACAAAAAACAGGAAAGAAATCTTGGACCAAAAATAATGGTTTAAGTATGTAACAGGAACAAATGTTTCAGTGTCTGAATATTACCAGCAGTCTGGGGGCTGGTGGATGATGGTTGTTCTTCCTTTGTGAATCTGGTTCCAGTTTTTTTTTATTTATTGGTTGGTTGGTTTTTTGTTTTGGTTGGTTTGGTTTTCTGTTACAAAAACTTTAACCAAACAGATTTGTTCTAATTTAAAAACAGGGTCACAGGGGCTTGGAGGTAAAACATAACAAAACGTGGGGTTTAGTTCAGTGGTAGAGCACTTGCTTAGGAAGCGCAAGGCCCTGGGTTCGGTCCCCAGCTCCAAAAAAAAAGAACCAAAAAATAAAATAAAATAAAAATAACAAAACATGAGCTGGGCATGATGGCTTACGCCTATAATCCCAACACTCGGGAGGCAGAGACAAGGGGATCTTTATGAGTTCAAGGTCAACCTGCTCTACATAGGAAGTTCTAGACCTTGTCTCAAAAAAAAAAAAAAAAAAAAGTATGAGAGGATGTGGTAAGACACTGGCAGGTCTGAATGTGAAAGAACAAGAGAGAAGTAGAGGTGCGTGCATGCCTGCGTGCATGCGTGCATGCGTGCGTGTTCCTGAGAAAAAACCCAGGACTAGATTCAGGCGATCTAAATCTACACTGAGCTACTCCACCAATCCCAGGTAGGAATTTTGACATGTTGGGAAGCCCAGAATCGAAATGGACCCTGTATAAATATGTCCATACCAGACAGAAATGACTTTAAAGTTCTTTATAGTTTGTGTTGGTGCCAGGCTGTGTTTCCGAGGCTATAAAATTTAAGTGCATTCCAGTTGCTTTTGAGGTCCTCTGTTGGCAAAATCTGAATATACAGAAAATGGGTATTAGAACAATAAAAAAATTTAAACATTTAAAAAAGTTTTGCGGGGTTGGGGATTTAGCTCAGTGGTAGAGCGCTTGCCTAGGAAGCGCAAGGCCCTGGGTTCGATCCCCAGCTCCGAAAAAAAAAAAAAAAGAACCAAAAAAAAAAAAAAAAAAGTTTTGCATGCTATAATATGACAGGATAGTCATCAAAAGTCGTGGTTTCTTTTATGTGGTACTCGAGATAAACCTAGGCTTTGCCAGAGCTGGTAAATGCTTTATTACTCAGCTAACCCTGGGTTGGTTAGTTTTGTCCACGTGACACAAGCTAGATCACTTGGGAAGAGGTAATAGCAAGTAAGAAAACACCTCCCTCAGACCGGCCTATAGGCAAGTCCGTGGAGTATTTTCTTCATTACAGATTAATGTGGGAAGGCCCAGCCCACTGTGGACGGTCTCACCCAGGGGTAGGGGGTCCTCTAAGGTATAAGAAAGCAGGTTGGGCCAGCCAATAAGGAGCTAGCAAGTAAGCAATTTTACTCAGTGCCTCTGTTCCAACTTGAGTTCCTGTCCTGACTGCCTTCGAGGATGGACTGTGATCCAGACGTATCGGCTAAAACAAACCCTCTCCTTCCCAAATTGCTTTTGGTCATGGTTTTTATCACAGCAACAGAAAGCAAAAGATGACAATGCCCAGCCCAGTTAGAGATTTTGTTTTGAAGCTGGAGAGATGGCTCATTGGTTAAGAGCACTGACTGATCTTCCAGAGGTCCTGAGTTCAAATCTCAGCAACCACATGGTGGCTCACAACCATCTATAATGAGATCTGATGCCCCCTTCTGATGTGTCTGAAGACAGCTACAGTGTACTTATATATAATAAGTAATTTTTCTTTAAAAAAAAAAAAGAGAGATCTTGTTTTCAAAATCTCAGGACGTCAACCAAAAGGGTAATATCTTAGGGTTCCTATTGCACATGCATTGGCCTAAATATGTGTGGGGTTTCTCATATTAACCTGTCCTTTGTCAATCAAATCTTCCAAGTCCTGGATCTAAGATAAAAAGAGTGGGGAGGCTTTTCCTATTTTCACTCACATACTGTGCTTCAGGAGTGGGACAGGGTGGGCAGGAAAGGGTTGGCCAGAGCTCACAAGGGGCATAAGGGAAGGCACTTCTGAAGGAGAGCCTGCCCTAATTATTCCCCACCCCTCCTCGAACACACTCACAGCCCACACCCTTCCATGCAGGGTCAGATTATGTACCGGCCTGCATTTCTCTGTAAGGACGAAGGCTACAAAGTGACACTAAGAATGACGTTCTCAAGATAACCGCCGCAAGGTGACAGGATGCAGCCGAAAACCATGACTTGGTCCCTCGGTTGCTGCAAAGCCAATAAGCTCAACCAAGAGATAAAGGATGGAAGAAGCGGTTACCCTTCACAGCGAGTAAGGAGCAGGCTGGAAATCGGTCTCAAAGTAGCAGCTACCTAAATACCCTGCATAAATACGCCTGTGCGCCAGAAGAGGGCGCCAAACCTCATTACAGATGGTTGTGAGCCACCATGTGGTTGCTCGCAATTGAACTCAGGACCTCTGAGAGAGCAGTCAGTGCTTTTAGCCGCTGAGCCATCTCTCCAGCCCCGTTACTTGATATTCCTTTCCTACCGTTCTGATGAAATACTTTGACAAAAGCAACGAAAGGGGGAAAGTGTTTCCTCCATCGCTCAGATCAAAAACACAATGTGTCATGTCGGGTGAGTCAAGGCGGCAGGAGCTTGGATCAGTCGCACACGTCACACCCACCGTATAGAACAGACTAACGAATGCACATTGATTACGAATGCACATTATTATGTGTACTTCTGTTGTGTAGGATCCCAGCCAGGGAATGGTGCTGCCCACAGTGAGAGGATCTTCCCAAGAAATGAACCCAACCAAGCTGAAGAGATTTAGTGATTATGTGTACAGCGATTAAGATCACTGGCTGCTCCTACACGGGACAGGATTTGATTCCCTGTACCTACCTACCTGGCAACTCACAACAATGTGCAACTTTAGTTCTTCTGGCCTCTGCACATCCATGTATACATACATGCACACATGTAGAAAATACATTCATACACGTAAAGTATTTTTTAATGAACCGAAAGTTTGTTTTAGTTTTTATTTTATGTGACTACATATATATATACATATATATGTATGTATATACATATATATGTATGTGTGTGTGTATATATATATATATATATATATATATATATATATATATATATATATATAGTCTGTGTACCACATGTGTGCATGCAACACCCATGGAAGCCAGAAGGGGGTGTCAGAGCTCCTAGACCTAAAGCTACATTGGTTGTGAGGCATCATGTAGGTTCTGAGTCTTGAACCTGGAGACTCTCCAGCCCCCAAAGCTAAGAGTTTAAATAAGACATGGATAGTGGATGGGTGGAAGAATTGGCAGTTGAACAGAACAGATAGGTTAACACACACCAGCCCCTCCTCCTCTTCCAGCGGTCTGAAGAATTAACCAGAACAATGACTTCAGGTCAGAGACAGCCGGTGCCAATGTGTCCTTCAGAGGCTATATCCACACTTGTCCCTGGCATCTGAAGTATTTCTGAACCTCTGCGGGAGAGATGGTGAGTCAAGCCAGGCTCCAGGGGAACAACTAGAATGTCCTTTAAAAGAAACCTGGTGTTTTTCCCGAGACAGATAAATTTCCCATCAAATTGCAACAGGCCTGCCACGGCTCTGTGTGGGTCAAGAATCCTGTTCTCCAAGCCCTGAGCCTGAATTTTTCTGAAGGAGCATTTTGCTCTATCCCATTAGGAAGCAAAACCACCTAAGGACCTGGAACCAGGGTCACTTTCTCTAGCCCTTTGGGAACTACAGGAAGAAGCCTAGTTCTGCTTCACCACCAGCTGCGAGTGAACTCTTTGCTCTGGGCCCTGAGCGAGGGCTTTGTGAGTGCTTCCTACCAGGCCCAATCCTTAGGAGAGAGGAGAAATACAAACAGGCATTTTTAAAGTTGAAAGCTCTTCCCAGGGCTTGGCCTGTCGCCCCAGGTATAGAAAGACGCTAACCTTCCTGATGCCCAGTTGCAAGCCCAGGCCTGTTTCCTGGCCCTGTCAGCTCAGCCCCCCAGGGGCTCCAAGCTTAGCAGCACTCTTACTCCATTTTTGGAAGCTGCCATACTCTGTCCAGTCAAAAGGAGCCTCTAAGGTTAATTTTTAGGTTGAACTGCTTTACTTCTGTCTTTCCTTCTCCCTGACCACAACCTGTTGAAGTTGTACGTAGGGGTTTAGGCCTATGCCACCCCCGCCCCCGCATTTGGAAGGCTAAGGTGGAAAGAACCATGAGTTGGAGGGCTACAAAGCAAGGTCCTGTCTTTTAAAAAAAAAATTATAACAAAGTAAAAAAAATTTATCAATTTCTCAGGATTGAGTGCTAAAAGTAGCTTTATAGCAGTGTTTTGATTTTGTTTTATTGTCCTCTCTCTTCCTTTCTCCTGACCCAACCACCACCCCGTCTCTCTCTCTCTCTCTCTCTCTCTCTCTCTCTCTCTCTCTCTCTCTCTCTCTCACACACACACACACACACACACACACACACACACACACACACTTCTACCTAGCTCTCCTGTTGTTCCTCCCTCTCACCTCATCCCCTATCCCACCAGAGTGAAAATAACGAGCCCTCCAGCCGAACAGGTTAGCAGCCCACCTCTCCCCAGGCCAGTAGGTCTAAATAGTCAGAATCAGGATGAAGGGAGGGCTCACAGATCAAGCGCCTACCGCACAAGTGTAGGATGGGAATTCAGGTTCCCAGATCCCACATTTGCCCAGGTGGAGTGGGCTAGCCTGCCTACAGTTCCAGCCTTGGGAGGCGTCAACAGGAGAATCCCAGAGCAAGCTGGTTACCAGACTACCTACATTAGCAAGCTCTAGGTTTGCTCGAGAGACCCTGCATCAGTGAATGAGCTGTAAATAGATTCTTCAAGGATGAACCCAGGCAGAAAACTTGGGCTACCTCGTGCATGTGGACACACTTGCATGCACACCCAAACACATGTGCCAATAGCAAAAACTCGCATACACACATGCGTACACATGACACCCACATTCCTGAAAATAGAAAAAAGAAAAGATTTAGATGGTAGATTTCAGGAGGTATCGTGGTGGTTGTTGTGGTGGTGGTGATGGTGGTTGTTTATTGTGGTTGTAGTTCATTCACAAGAAAGACCATAATAGATGTGTAGTCTTTAAATAGGAAGTTCTGTGTGAATTGAGGTCACACATCTGGGGATCAGATCTCTTTAAAGATGGGCATGGTGGCATACATATAGCTGTAATTCCAATGCGCATGCGCACGTGTGCGCGCGCGTACACACATCCTGCTTAGCCATACTCAGGCAAGTTCCTACATTTTCTCACCTATAAAATCAGGGTGGTAGTGCTGGTTGAATTAATTGATCCCTGTAGAAGGCTCAGTGTGAAGTCTGACGCAAAAGCTTTCTCCTGCTCCTCAGAGTGGCACCCCACCATCCCCCCCACCCCCGACAATCCTGAAATCACAGAGCCCCCATCTCGTCTTTAAAATGTGTTGTGGCATCATTTATCTGCAAACATGTCTGTTTGATTTCAAATGAAAAATGCTTTGGGGGTTGCATTGAAAACAAAACACATTCAGAGGGAAATGAGACTGGCTGACACACACATTGTTAGGAAACAGCAAAACATTTCTGAAGGCGAGATACAGACAGTTTGGATGCTAAACGGTTCAAATAGACAGACTTTTGATAGCAGACGTGGCAGCCGGACATTTCTGAGCATTTAATAACCGGAAACCTGGGTTTCCCCTCCCCTCCCACCAGCGCTCAGCACTCTGCTTGCAGTGAGCCCAAGGCCTTGTTGCCATCCATTCTCATAATCCCTGCCCAATCCTGATCATTCCCATAATTCATTAATGATACTGTAAGCTAGATACTGAATTATTCATGCAAACAAGGTGAAGAGAGCCAAACGCAAAAGCTTCCTGTCGGGGAGCTGGCTGTTCATTCGGCTGTGGGAAAAGGGGAGAGAGATTAAGACCAAACCAAAATCCATAGTCCCAGTCGATGTCATGGCTACGAAGCCTCCAGAGTCCCAGGAAGGGAAGCAGACAGTATGGCTGGACATTCACAGCCCGGAAGCAGAGAGTCTGGACCAGAGGAGTCAATCTGCATGTTTTTCTCTTTCCAGAGGCTGTGGGAAAGGCCCCAAGAGGAATGAAGTGGTTCTTTGTCCTCTTTACAGAGCACTGGAGAAATAGGACTGCTTCAAGCTTAACCCTTCATCTCCCCAAGGCCAGAGAGCAAGCCCTGTGAAGGTCATATCCTAAACAGGGCTCTTTATGCCCTCCTAGGATAGCTCTTCTGGGTGGGGCCTCACAGGCCAAAGGCAGTTCCAGGGATAAGTTGAGGGTTTGCTCAATAAAGAAGGTCAGCTCTTCAGCTCAGGGGTCCCTTCCTTCATTGAGGTGTCCTTGTCATCCACTGCCTCAGTGCCAGGCTCCACCTTCGGCTCTCCTCCATCGGCGAGATCTCCAGGTTTCTGGGAGTCCTCTATCACCTCGGTACCTTTGCTGGAATGGCAACCCATTGTACAGGGACAGCGGACCTGGTGCTCCCAGACCTATCAAAAGGATCGTTTGATGGATGGAGCTCTAGAGGCCAGAGCTAAATAACCCTTCCCCAGAACACTGTTGCAAAGAGAGCTGTTAGGGTTTCTATGGCCACAGGAAACACCCCTTGGCCACCTCTGGGAGGGAGGCAGGACTTGGAACACTTGCCCTTGCAGCTAACTGGGTAAATTCAAGCTCTCTGCCCCACTCCTTTTCTTTGTGGGACTTCCTGCAGTCCTTAATATCTTTATAGATTACCACCTCTCCCACCACCTAGTTACAGGTAAACATTAGCTTATTCCTTCACAGAAACAGCAGTTACCATACAACAAGGTGTGGCCTCCCTTCTTGTCCCAGGGCACATCCAGTCCTGGGCTTCAAAGATTCCCCTGCTCGGAGGCCAGTTGAAACTATTCTAGTATGTCTGCGACCATGGATTCCCAGGGTTACCCAAACATATAACTGGGTAGGGCTCTGTGCCAAGTAAACTTCACATTCTTCTCGGGTTTGTAATTCCGACATGTAGCTTCTAGTATCTAATTGAATATTAGAGCATCCAACAATCCATTTAACAGATGGAAACACAGAGGCACAGCAAGATGGAATAGGCTATCTGAGGTAGTTACTAATGGCCGCAAACTAACGGAGCTGGGCGCTAAACCCGTGTCATCTGGTTTCACTCTTTAACACGGAGCCTCCGTAAGCAGGCTGCAAACGAGCTTCCCCAGCCCAACCTCCCAGCAGCACCACAGAACATGGCTACCTCTCTTCATACTTTTGCTAGATCTAGATTTCAAAGCTCCCATCAGGCCAAACTCACACACTGCCACAGATGTCTTAGGCTAAGCAGCTGTCTGAACAAGCTCAAGAGAGTCTGTTGGCTTGCTTGCTTGGTTTTTTGGGGTTCTGAGGATGGCTCACCCTCTTGCATGCTGGGTAAAGCTCCTCACGCTGAGCAACAACCCTAGCTTGTCATTGCTCTATTAATCTGGGGTGCGCAGCATTATTAATTAAATGAGAAATATCCCAAACTGGCTCGTGAGTACCCAGTCCCAGCGGATGACCTGTTTGGGGAGATTATGGACTCTTTGGGCTTCAGGGCCTCCCTGGAAGATGTGGGCCTTAAGGTTAGAGCCAACTCTGCTTCCATTCCTGCTCTGCACTGCTTGGTCTACACAAGATATGAGGGGCCTCTACCAAATATTTCTTCCATCACAAACCCCATGACTTCCCTCACTTCAAAGCACTGAGACCGAGAGACAGACTAACTCCACTCACTCTTCTGTACGTTGCTTCTGTCAAGCATCTTCTCACAGGGACGAGAAGAGCAGCTAACATGGATGGGCACAGGTTTTTGAAGCCGTGGATGAGTGGAGTCCAGTAGGCTAGCGATCGTGTCAGGAGTCCGGGGTTCCTGAGCTCTGCAGTCTACTGGTTTATTGTCTAACCACCCCTCTTTGTTTTCCTAACTGTAACGAGGGCGTCATAACTGTTTTCTCCCATTTGTTTTTAATTTTAATTTTATGTCCATGAGTGTTTTGCCTGCATGTACCACATGCAGCCTGGAACTGGAATTCTGGGTGGTTGTGAGCCGCAGAGAGGGTTCTAGGAACCCAGCTGGAAAAGGCGGTAAACAGTCCACCGCTAGGCTGCATCTCCCACCTCGGGGCTTCACGTTTCTGACCCAACTCCCAGGAAGGCGGAAGGAAGATGATCGAGCTCATGAAGCTGCTTCCGGAGAACGCGAAATCTACTAAGATTCTTGGCTGACCCCTCGTCTGGCCACCAAGAGTGACTTCAGCTCCAATGCAGTGCGGAGGGCCGATGGATGCTCCCCTTGGATGCCTTACAGAAACGCTCCCAATATTCCTCACAACCCCACCCCCACACACAGTCCTGTGAGGAAACCCCATGTTAATTCTCCCCTAGAGTCAAAGTCAAGCCTGTAGCAGTGGTCGGGTCGGTTGCTCCAGGTTTGAGATCATGGAACTTGAGCAGCCCACTTCTACAAACTCTAGACTCGCTACCTCTGAATCCCAGATCTCCCCCCCAGGCCCTTCTGCGCCTGCCAGGCAATAGCTTTCTCCGTCTCTGGGCCTGCAACGTCACTGATCTGAAGGAATGTGGCAAAGCTTCCCTGTACGTCACCTTGCTTTGAGCCAGCGTCTTGGCAGTTGGCAGAGTGACAGGAAGACACTGTGATGTTCTCTGTTTACTCTGCCATATACATATGCCAAAACAGGGACAGGATAGAAGAGGGAACTCCATTTAAGGCAAACCTTCATTTGGAAACTGGAATCGCAGGCCAATGAACCTCTCTCTATTAACTATACTGATCACGGGCGATCCCAAGAAGCAGGCAGCACAGACCTCACTGAGGTAAGACGTTGGATGTTTAGGTGCCTTGCAGGGAGGAATAGACAGGACCCTTGACCAAGTAAACAGGGTTAAAAAATCTTGGCACGCCTGGTTACTTGGGACCATTTATTTTCATTCAAAGGTTCTGGCGAAACCCAAGACGGTAGCACTTTAAGTGAGGATTAACGTTTGCGTCCTGTGCCACACTGAACCTCTTCCAGATATGGATTTGCCTCTGATGGAGACGATCATCTGCTAGTCTGTTAGCTGGCCTGGCACTGGGGACATCGCCAAACAGCCATCGGGTTGAGCCAATGGTTCAGCCAATAGCTAGGAGATAGGATACAAGCAAGACACATTAGAATGCTTTCAGCCTCAACCTGCTTCCTAGCCAGGAGTAATGGTCCGTGCCTCGAACCCTGGTACTCGGGAAGCTAAGGCAGAGGGATTTTTGAGTTCCAAACCAGCTTGGGCTATGTAGCAAGAAACCCCAAGGGCAAGGCCTGCAGCTCAGAAGTCCCCATGGTTGGTTTCTTGGGCAGTCTATGCAAGACTCTGGGTTTTATCATCCATGATGGAGAGGTGGGAGAAGAAGAGGATAGTGTGGGCTCTGGACTGCTTGAGGTTGACAGTCAGGAAAGGTTATACATAAACAGGGTGCTGTGGTCCTGGTGGTTGGGTGCGATGGCTTTTATGTCAAGATTTCCACATAAACAGGCTCTTTGTTGGCTTACTCCACAGCGGCTGCTGAGTAACTCCCTTTATCCCTTCCCCCCCTCGAGCCTTTGTAATAAATTTAAAACATCTCAGGATTTGTCCTTTATCAATATCTTCAGGAGAGAGAGAGAGAGAGAGAGAGAGAGAGAGAGAAGAAGGAGGAGGAGGAAGAGGAGGATGAGGAAGGAGGAGGAAGAGGAGGAAGAAGAGGAGAAGGAAGAAGGGGAGGAGGAAGAAGGAGGAGGAGGAAGGAGGAGGAAGAGGAGGAAGAAGGAGAAGAAGAAGAGAGGAGAGGAGAGGAGAGAGAGGAGAGGAGAGGAGGAGAGGAGAGGAGAGGAGAGGAGAGGAGAGGAGAGGAGAGAGAGAGAGGAGAGGGATATACCAACAATATCATAATAGGATGAGGCTGTGGCTGTACCACTAGTAACCCAAAGGGCTAAGGCACTTGGGAAAACACTGGGCAGTTTCTTATGAACACACACTAACCACAGAGTAGTTCTCTGCAGTGCCGGCTGGCTGGCCATCACAAGAGGAACTTGCATAACAGACGTTGTCTTTAGGTTCTGGAAGAGGGGGAGCGTTAGTGGTACCAGATCCTCTGGTTTATAATGAGAACTCTTTTCCTGTTTACAAATGCCTCTTTTCCATTGTGAGACTCTCGGCTCTCGAAACTCACTTAGAACCGTGTAGGCCAGGCTCATCTCAAACTTTTAAGAAACACCACACCCCGCCCCCCCACCCCACCCCGCCGCCTCTGCCTCTGCAGCACTGGGATTATGAAAATGCACCATCCTGCCCTCCTAGGACTTTAGTGCGAGCCTTGAACTCCGCCTCTTCCTGCCTCGGGTTCTGAGAACTAGGATTATAATCTATTTCTACTCCCTGCTCCATCTCCATTTTTATTTACTCAGTACCTTCTTTTTCTGTGTGAATGCTAAGCTGAGCTACAGCCCTTAGCTCTGTTTTAACACAACTGTCCAAGGTTTGATTTTAGGGACTGTGTAGCTCACAGATCCTGAACACATCGCTAGGGAGGAGGCCTGGAGCTGGAGGCAGAAGCATCTTGATGCGGAGAATCACCCTGCAGCGATGACTGGAGGTCAGGACAGCAGCTGAGTTCATGCCCAGGCTAGAGCTCTTCTGTCTTCCGTTCTCCCCTGGGGCTTCCTCTGGCCAAACTTAGCTGGAAGCCAGCAGGCATAGAAACCGTTATTCCCTGTTGAGGTCAGCCTTCAGGAGGCAGAGATCATCAGCCTGAAGGACACAGAAGAATGGCCTGTAGCTGTGGGGAGGGACACTAGACATCTAGCAAATCCACTTGGGTTCTGTTCTCGGTGTCATGGACTGTTAGGGGACACCACATCCTTCCAGAAAAGTCTACTGCATCACAGAATATAGGAGGCATTTTAATATAGAAAAGATAAGTCACCATGGAAAAGAGGACAGGAATGTTTAGGTTGGTCCTATAAGAATGGACCGTTGGTTAGGCAGGAAAAGGATAAGACATCCGGGCTAAAATAGAACACTGGGTATTCGTCCTCTGAGAACTACGGACGTCTAACAGTAAAAGGACACATGGGGATACAGCTCAGTGACAGAGCACAAGGGGAGCCTGAGTTTGAAGAAAACAAATCAAGACAAAAGCCAGCTTGGTGGTGCGTGTCTATAAACCCAGCACTTAGGAGGCAGAGGCAGGAGGATTGCTGAGAGCTCAAAGTTGGCCTGGTCTACTCAGCGACTGTCAAGCCAGCAGCGGCTAAAAAGGAAGACCTTGTCTTCAAACAACAGGAAGGAATGAAAGGAGGGAGGGAAAGAGGGAAAGAGGGAAAGGGGCTATAGAAGGAGAGGAAGGGAGAAATTCCTTCCTAGAGCCTGCCAGGGATGATTCTGTCCTCTAGTCCTGTGATGCCATCCGCTCCTCTCAGGAGCCTGAGGCAGGAAGATCCCAAACGCAGGGCCTGCCTGAACAGCTTAGAAGACCCTGTCTCGAAAATACAAAAAACGCTCAGCTGTGGTTTTCTTGCCCGGCTCATGTGAGGCCCTGGGTCAGCCTCGAACTCCTGGTTTATTTTTCACTGGGTTTATAATCCCAGCTGGGTAATCGGCAATGGTATGTCCAGACAGGATTAGCCAAGGAAAGGAAGAGGTACTCTGACTGGGAACACTGCAATCAGAGGAGCAGTCATCACACACTGATCAGGAAGGGGAAAAGCAGAACCTAGCTGAGCATAGCCATTCACCTTTGTCTGCTTCCTGACCGTGGCTACAACCCAGCTAGCTACCTCACACCCCTGCTGCCATGTTGGCCCTAAAAGAGGAAGTGAAGTCCGGACAGAAGAAAGAGCGGAAACAGACGTGCAGGGACCATCTGGAGAAAAAACTACTCACGGTTATCTGGTAAAAACAGCTGTCAGCAATTATCCCGTTTTACAGACAGGAGAGAGATATCATGACGTCCGCACTCCTTATCTGCTTCTGGAAACATGTCTGACCACAAGAAAGGAATTTCTCCTTTGATCTCAGTCTCAGAATCCCCTAAGGCTGATGGAAAGATAAGTCCACCAACAGCGCCATCACTGGGGATGATGCTGGGAAGCCCTCGGACCGGAAAGCCTCGTGCAGTTGCCCAGTTGCAGAGGCAACTCCACAGAGCCCATCAACGTAATAAACTTCCTGATCCACCAACTCCATTTCTGCTACTGAGCAGGGCAGTGTCCCTCAGTCAAAACCACCTTAAACCGTGAGACAAGCTAACCTGAGCTTTCCTCAGGTGTATTTTACTCCACCAACAAGAAAAGTAAATAATTCACCCCAAAACAACAGCACCAATGGCAGAAGAAGAGAAGGGGGAAAAGAAAGAAGAAGGGGAGGAGAAGGAGGGAGAGAAGGAGTGAGAAGAGGAAAAGGGAGGAGGGGGAAGAAGAAAAAGCAGCAGGAGGAAGAAGTTGAGGAAGTGGGAGAGGAGGAGGAGGAAGGGGGAGAGGAGGAGTGATGGAGAGGGAGGGAGAGAGGGAAGGGAAGGGAAAAGGAGGGAGAGTAATTCCTGACCTAGAACCTAGAATAGTCCTGTGAAGTGCACGTGGGATTGAAGGCCACTTCTAAGTTGTACCTCTTACCTTCAGCCCCTGCTTAACATCTCAGTCAGTTTTCTCATCTGTAGAATGTGCTAGAAATAACGTTTCCTGAGACCTTAGGGTTGAACCGATGAAGAAACGTCAGTGACAGCCTGCTATTGGATCTTATAACCTATGAAAGGAAAAATCTTTTTTTTTTAGAGTAAAGCCTCTTTTTTTTTTTCCGGAGCTGGGGACCGAACCCAGGGCCTTGCGCTTCCTAGGCAAGCGCTCTACCACTGAGCTAAATCCCCAACCCCTGAAAAATCATTTTTTAAAGGGAATGCGGTTCGTGATCTGATCCAGCCAGTTTGGTCCCTGGGATCCACATGGTAGGAGAACTCCCACATATCGACCTCTGGTTTCCACATACACATCATGTATGTTCATGCGTACACATGCAATAAATAAATGTAACTAACAAAAGTTAAATGGGAAAGTCTTTGCAGGTCCAGCATCTGTGT
Source organism: Rattus rattus (assembly GCF_011064425.1). NCBI lineage: Eukaryota > Metazoa > Chordata > Mammalia > Rodentia > Muridae > Rattus > Rattus rattus. Next base: position 5,098,331 of record NC_046170.1, read on the forward strand.
CAGTAACTTGTCTTGTTTCTATGACTACCGCAATTTAAGGAAGGAAGGGTTTTATTTGAACTCACAAATCAAGGATACAGTCCATCATGGCGGGCAATGTATGATGGGAGGGTGTGGCAGCTAGTCCCATCCTAACCATAATCCAGAAGGCGAGAGATGCATGCTGATGTGCAGTTCACTTTCTCCTTCTCAGCCACTCCAGAACCCCTGTATCAGAGCTGCCCATAGTTAAGATGGATCTTTTCAACTCAACCTAATCTAGGCACGCTGTTCTTCCTGGGCTTGTCCCCTTGATTCTAGGTTCTGTCAAGCTGATATTAAGTGTCACAACCCCAGACCGGAAGATGTCCAGGCATGTCGCGGCTATTTATAAACACAACATTGCCCGTCTCACAAGGCTAAGCATCCTTCCTGGGTACCCAATCCATGTCTCCTTGGTCTCATTGGCATCCCTGCCTTTTTCTCTAAACTTCCTTCTACCAGGTCCTGATGTCATCCTGCCAGAGTCCACAGGGTCCCTATTACTATATTTTTCCACTGTGGATACTATTTCCCCCTCAGCTTATGCGACACATTGTTTCTTACATAAAAATTAGGTAACATCTCAGAACACAATGAACTTATTTTTAAAAAGCAAAATGTAACAAAATCATCTGCAGGGAATGAGGATGAGAACAAGGAGCTGGGAAAGAGCGCGCCTGTTCCCTGTCTCCTGTGTGCGCCTGTTCCCTGTCTCCTGTGAGTGAGCGCTTGTTCCTTCTGTCTCCAGTGCGTGCCTGTTCCCTCCTGTCTCCTGTGCACACCTGTTCCCCCGTCTCCTGTGCACACCTGTTCCCCCGTCTCCTGTCGAGCCTGTTCCCCGTCTCCTGTCTTGGCGCCTGTTCCCCTCCCCTGTCTCCTTGCCGCCTGTTCCCTCTCTCTCCTGTGTGCGCCTGTTCCCCTGTCTCCTGTGCGCGCCTGTTCCCTGTCTCCTGTGAGTGAGCGCTTGTTCCTTCTGTCTCCAGTGCATGCCTGTTCCCTCCTGTCTCCTGTCCGCGCCTGTTCCCCCGTCTCCTGTGCACACCTGTTCCCCCATCTCCTGTCCGCCTGTTCCCCGTCTCCTGTGCACACCTGTTCCCCCTCTCCTGTGAGCGCCTGTTCCCCCCGTCTCCTGTGCTCGCCTGTTCCCCCTGTCTCCTGTGAGCGCCTGTTCCCCCTGTCTCCTGTGCGCGCCTGTTCCCTCTGTCTCCTGTGCGCGCCTGTTCCCCCGTCTCCTGTGCGCGCCTGTTCCCCCTGTCTCCTGTTGCACACCTGTTCCCCCGTCTCCTGTGCACACCTGTTCCCCCCGTCTCCTGTGCGCCCTGTTCCCCGTCTCCTGTGCACGCCCTGTTCCCCCGTCTCCTGTGCACGCCTGTTCCCCCTGTCTCCAGCTCCTGTTCCCCTGTCTCCTGTCTTGCGCCTGTTCCCTCCGTCTCCTGTGCACGCCTGTTCCCCCCGTCTCCTGTGCACGCCTGTTCCCCCTGTCTCCTGTGAGCGCCTGTTCCCCCGTCCCCTGTGCGCGCCTGTTCCCTCTGTCTCCTGTGCACGCCTGTTCCCCTCTGTCTCCTGTGGCGCCTGTTCCCCCTGTCTCCTGTGCGCCGCCTGTTCCCCTGTCTCCCCAGCACACCTGTTCCCCCTGTCTCCTGTGAGCGCCTGTTCCCCCGTCTCCTGTGCGTGCCTGTTCCCTCTGTCCCCTGTGCGCGCCTGTTCCCCTGTCTCCTGTGAGCGCCTGTTCCCCCTCTCTCCTGTGCGCTCCTCTTCCCCCTGTCTCCTGGGCACGCCTCTTCCCCCTGTCTCCTTTGCACGCCTTTTCCCCCTGTCTCCTGTGACCGCCTTTTCCCCCGTCTCCTGTGCGCGCCTGTTCCCTCTGTCTCCTGTGCACGCCTGTTCCCCGTCTCCTGTGCACCCTGTTCCCTCTGTCTCCCAGCGCCTGTTCCCCGTCTCCTGTGAGCGCCTGTTCCCCTCTCTCCTGTGCACACCTGTTTCCCCTGTGCACACCTGTTCCCCTGGGCACGCCTGTTCCCCTGTCTCCTGTGCACACCTGTTCCCCTGGCCTCCTGTGCACGCCTGTTCCCTCTGTCTCCTGTGAGCTCCTGTTCCCCCTGTCTCCTGTCGCGCCTGTTCCCTCCGCCTCCTGTGCACGCCTATTCCCGTCTCCTGTGCACACCTGTTCCCCCTCTCCTGTGCACGCCTGTTCCCCTGTCTCCTGTGCACACCTGTTCCCCCTGTCTCCTGTGGCGCCCTGTTCCCCGTCTCCTGTCGCGCCTGTTCCCTCTGTCTCCTGTCAGCGCCTGTTCCCTCCTGTCTCCTGTGTGCGCCTGTTCCCCCCGTCTCCTGTGCGCGCCTGTTCCCCCTGTCTCCTGTCTCCTGTGAGCTCCTGTTCCCCCTGTCTCCTGTGCGCGCCTGTTCCCTCCGTCTCCTGTGCACGCCTGTTCCCTCCGTCTCCTGTGCACACCTGTTCCCCCGTCTCCTGTCGCTGCCTGTTCCCCCGTCTCCTGTACGCCTGTTCCCAAATCTCCTGTCTTGGCGCCTGTTCCCCTCTCTCCTGTGTGCGCCCTGTTCCCCCGTCTCCTGTCGCGCCTGTTCCCTCTCTCCTGTGTGCCCTGTTCCCCCGTCTCCTGTCGCGCCCTGTTCCCCTGTCTCCTGTGGCGCCTGTTCCCCCCTGTCTCCTGTGAGCTCCTGTTCCCCCTGTCTCCTGTGCGCGCCTGTTCCCTCCGTCTCCTGTGCACGCCTGTTCCCCCTGTCTCCTGTGAGCGCCTGTTCCCCCGTCTCCTGTGCGCGCCTGTTCCCTCTGTCTCCTGTGCACGCCTGTTCCCTCTGTCTCCTGTGCACGCCTGTTCCCCCTGTCTCCTGTGCGCGCCTGTTCCCCTGTCTCCTGTGAGCGCCTGTTCCCCTGCCTCCTGTGCACGCCTGTTCCCCTCTCTCCTGTGCACACCTGTTCCCCTCTCCTGTGCGCCTATTTCCCCGTCTCCTGTGCACGCCTGTTCCCCTGTCTCCTGTGCACCCCTGTTCCCCCTGTCTCCTGTGAGCGCCTGTTCCCCCCGTCTCTGTCTCCTGTGCACGCCTGTTCCCCCCGTCTCCTGTGCGCCCCTGTTCCCTCTGTCTCCTGTGCGCCCTGTTCCCCCTGTCTCCTGAGCGCCTGTTCCCCGTCTCCTGTGCGCCGCCTGTTCCCTCCTGTCTCCCTGTCCGCCTGTTCCCCTCTCCTGTGTGCGCCTGTTCCCCCGTCTCCTTTGCGCGCCTGTTCCCCCCGTCTCCTGTGCACGCCTGTTCCCCCCGTCTCCTGTGCACGCCTGTTCCCCCCGTCTCCTGTGCGCGCCTGTTCCCTCCGTCCCTGTGCACGCCTGTTCCTGTGCACGCCTGTTCCCCTGTCTCCTGTGCACACCTGTTCCCCCCGTCTCCTGTGCACGCCTGTTCCCGTCTCCTGTGCACACCTGTTCCCCCCGTCTCCTGTGCACGCCTGTTCCCCTGTCTCCTGTGCACGCCTTTTCCCCCGTTACCCTGTGGCCCCTTGTCCCCCCTTCTCCTTTGCGCGCCTGTTCCCCCTGTCTCCTGTGAGCTCCTGTTCCCCCTGTCTCCTGTCACGCCTGTTCCCCTCCGTCTCCTGTGCACGCCTGTTCCCTGTCCCCTGTCTCTGTCTCCTGTCGCCTGTTCCCCTGTCTCCTGTGCACGCCTGTTCCCTCTGTCTCCCTGTACCTATTCCTCTGTCTCCTGTGAGCGCCTGTTCCCTGTCTCCTGTGCGCCTGTTCCCTCCTGGTCTCCTGTGCCTGTTCCCCGTCTCCTGTCCCCACACCTGTTCCCCCCCGTCTCCTGTTTCCCCTGTCTCCTGGCGCCTGTTCCCCCCCCGTCTCCTGTGCACGCCTGTTCCCCTCTCCTGTGAGCTCCTGTTCCCCTGTCTCCTGGCCTTGCTTGTTCCCCCTGTCTCCTGTGCACGCCTGTTCCCCTGTCTCCTGTGCCTGTTCCCCTGTTCCCTGTGCACCCTGTTCCCCTGTCTCCTGTGACCTATTTCCCCGTCTCCTGTGCACGCCTGTTCCCCGTCTCTGTGCACCCCTGTTCCCCGTCTCCTGTGCACGCCTGTTCCCCCTGTCTCCTGTGCACGCCTGTTCCCCTGTCTCCTGTGACTCCTGTTCCCCTGTCTCCCTGTGCCTGTCCCCTGTCTCCTGTGAGCCTGTTCCCCCTGTCTCTGTGCACGCCTGTTCCCCTGTCTCCCGCCCTGTTCCCCCCCCTGTTCCCTCTCCTGTCGCCTGTTCCCCGTCTCCTGTGCACCTGTTCCCCTGTCTCCTGTGCCGCCTGTTCCCTCTGTCTCCCTGTCGCCGCCTGTTCCCTCTGTCTCCCCTGTGAGCGCCTGTTCCCTCTGTCTCCTGTATTTTTCCCGTCTCCTGTTCCCCCTGTCTCCTGTCTCCTCCCCGCCTCCTGTGCACCCTATTCCCCCCTCTGTGCACACCTGTTCCCCCGTCTCCTGTCTGCGCCTGTTCCCCTGTCTCCTCAGCACGCCTGTTCCCCCTGTCTCCTGTGCGCCTGTTCCCCGTCTCCTGTGCGCGCCTGTTCCCTCTGTCTCCTGTGCAAATCTCCTGTGCACGCCTGTTCCCTCCTGTCTCCTGTAGCCTGTTCCCTCTCTCTCCTGTGCTTGTTCCCTCCTGTGCGCCTCTCCTGTTCCCTGGCCTCCTGTAGCTCTTCGTTCCCCCTGTCTCCTGTGAGCCCTGTTCCCCCTGTCTCCCGCCTGTTCCCTCTCTCCTGTGCACGCCTGTTCCCCTGTCCCTGTGCACACCTGTTCCCCCTGGCCTCCTGCACGCCTGTTCCCCTGTCTCCTGTGCACACCTGTTCCCCTGTCTCCTGTGAGCGCCTTGTTCCCCCTGGCCTCCTGTGCATGCCTGTTCCCCCTGTCTCCTGTGAGCCCTGTTCCCCCCTGTCTCCTGTGCGCCTGTTCCCTCCGTCTCCTGTGCACGCCCTATTCCCGCCTCCTGTGCACACCTGTTCCCGTCTCCTGTGCACGCCTGTTCCCTGTCTCCTGTGCACACCTGTTCCCCTGTCTCCTGTGAGCGCCTGTTCCCCTGGGCCTCCTGTGCATGCCTGTTCCCTCTGTCCTCCAGCCGCCTGTTCCCCTGTCTCCTGTGATTGTTCCCCCTCTCTCCTGTGCACACCTGTTCCCCGCCTCCTGTGCACACCTGTTCCCCGTCTCCTGTGCACACCTGTTCCCCCTGTCTCCTGTGAGCGCCTGTTCCCCCCGTCTCCTGTGCATGCCTGTTCCCCTGCCTCCTGTGCACGCCTGTCCCTCTGTCTCCTGTTCCGCCTGTTCCCCTCTCCTGTGAGCCTGTTTCCCCCTCTCTCCTGTGCACACCTGTTCCCTGTCTCCTGTGCACACCTGTTCCCCGCCTCCTGTGCACGCCTGTTCCCCTCTGTCTCTGTGTGCCTGTTTCCCTCTCCTGTGAGCGCCTGTTTCCCCTCTCCTGTGCGCCGCCTGTTCCCCTGTCTCCTGTGCACACCTGTTCCCCTGTCTCCTGTGCACACCTGTTCCCCCGTCTCCTGTGCACGCCTGTTCCTCTGTCTCTCCTGTTCCCCTGTCTCCTGTGCGCCTGTTCCCCTCTCTCCTGTGCACACCTGTTCCCCGTCTCCTGTGCACACCTGTTCCCCCTCCTGTGCACACCTGTTCCCCCCCTGTCCCTGTGCACACCTGTTCCCTCTGCCTCCTGTGCACACCTGTTCCCCGCCTCCTGTGCACACCTGTTCCCCGCCTCCTGTGAGCCTGTTCTCTCCTGTGCACACCTGTTCCCCTGTCTCCTGTGCACACCTGTTCCCTGCCCTGTGCACACCTGTTCCCCCTGCCTCCTGTGCACGCCTGTTCCTCTGTCCTCCTGTGTGCCCTGTTCCCCCCTGTCTCCTGCCTGTTCCCCCCCCATTCTCTCCCACACCTGTTTGTCTCCTGTGCACACCTGTTCCCCTTCTTACACCTGTTCCCTGTCTCCTGTGAGCGCCTGTTCCCCTCTCTCCTTGCGCGCTTGTTCCCCTGTCTCCTGCACACCTGTTTTCCTGTGCACACCTGTTCTGCGTCTCCTGTGCACGCCTGTTCCCTCTGTCTCCTGTGTGCGCCTGTTCCCCCGTCTCCTGTGAGCGCCTGTTCCCCCTCTCTCCTGTGCACACCTGTTCCCCTGTCTCCCAGCACACCTGTTCCCCCTGTCTCCTGTGCACGCCCTGTTCCCCCCTGGCCTCCTGTGCACACCTGTTCCCCCCTGCCTCCTGTGCACACCTGTTCTCCCGTCTCCTGTGAGCGCCTGTTCCCCCGTCTCCTGTGCACGCCTGTTCCCCCCTGTCTCCTGCACACCTGTTCCCCTGTCTCCCAGCGCGCCTGTTCCTGTCTCCTGTGAGCGAGCGCTTGTTCCCTCTGTCTCCAGTGCGTGCCTGTTACCTCCTGTCTCCGGTCTGCGCCTGTTCATTCCTGTCTCCTGTGCCAGGAGCTGATCTGTGCAGGTTCTCCGGAGTCAAATCCGAGCCGCGCAGTTACCTCAACGTTACAAATCTTAGTTTCTTCACTGCTAGTATGAGAAAAACAGCAGTGCCTACTGTGTAGGATTATTGTGAGGGTTAAATTAAGTCAGTAATTTAAAGTCCTCCGTGTCTCAAATATAAAGTTATTAGCGCTAGAGAGATGGCTCAACGGTTAGCATTTCCTGTGAAGTGGACCGGAGGACCCAAAGTTTGTTTCCAACACCCACATCAGGTGGTGCAGAGCCTCCAATAACTAACTCCAGCCCCAAGGGATCAAAAGCTCTCCTCTGGCTTCTGATAGCAGCCACACAATGCGGCATACATTCACACAGACACACATGTGTGAGAAATGTAGAAGGTTCTTTGTTCCTACTAAAGATAGTAGGCCCCTCTGACACGTGTCCAGAGTTTCTGAGCTTCCCCTTCCCCTGTCCGATTAGCCATTCTCACCAGACTGTAGAATTTTCACCAATGGGATGATTGGCTCTTAGTACCTCCATCAAAAATCAGACAGAGGCCATCTTGCCTGACAGGGCTCATCAGCTGGGTTTGGGTCCTGATCTATCCATCCTTACACACACACACACACACACACACACACACACACACACACACACACACACACAAGCTACCTTGCTGAAAGACTCCAGTTTTGCTCATATGTGACACACACGTAAATAAAAATAAATCTTTTAAAACGTTGTTAGTGTTTCTGTTTGGTGATTGTGGGTTTTTTGTTTTGTGATAAGGTCTCTTGTAACCAAAGCTACCTCCTTGTCTTGTACCCACCTCCCGACTGCTGGGGTTAGAATTATGAGGCTCTATGCTTGGCTCTATTCTTACTATTATTGACATTATACTATCTGTCAACATTTGCCGTCCCCCAGAGAGGCCACAGCCTAAGAGGAACACCTTGTTGATAGTTGCAGTTTCCAAAACACCATGGTTAGTAGAATAGGAAAGTGTAGGAGAGCTTCCAGGGGAAATCCTGGGTACTCTAACCCTATTAGGTCATGCCAGGCATCAGACTTCTCCGGGAGTGAGGCTATAGTTGAAGACTTTGTCCAGACACGCACCAGGACATGGCAGAGAGGAGAGAGCTCATGTAGGGACTGAGCAGGGGCAATGGAAGTGACTCAGAGGTATTTGAAAGTGAAAGAACAGGAATTCACCTGCCACTTGTCTTCCCCCACGGACTGGTAGGCTCCTCTGACCAGATGACTTTCACCCTGGCTATACCAGGCAATGAGCAAGCTGAGGCTGGCCCCTTTGTGACACACCTATAACTGTCTACCTTTCGCCCTTCTAGGCATTGATTACCTGAAGGTCTCTCCTTCCACCCACCTCTGCCTTTCATGTTCACGTGGAGCGAATTACCCCAGGGCAGAGTCCGCAGGTGGAGGAAGTGCGGGGTGACTGAACCGATTGCAGGGTGGGGTGGCAGGAGGTATGGTTTAGACTTTTCAAATATTCCACGGCTGACACGATCGCCAAATGCCACAGGAAGAACTGGAAGTCTTTTTTTTTTTTTTTTTTTTTTTCTTTTTTTCGGAGCTGGGGACTGAACCCAGGGCCTTGTGCTTGCTAGGCAAGCGCTCTACTACTGAGCTAAATCCCCAACCCCCGAACTGGAAGTCTTAAAAGAAGTTTTCCACGTAACTTAGCACCTTGTGTGTCTACCACCCTCCCCTTCTGCTTCTTGGAGCCCGTCCAGTAAATAGGCAATACCGTACTTGGTAGTGAAGAACTGATTTGTATCATGCTGAATGAGTATATGTGTATACACATGTAAAGTGTGTTAACATGAGGCAGGTATGTAGCTCAGGGGTAGAGTACTTGCCTAGCATGCTTCAGGCCCTGGGGGTCTATTCTCAGAATAGCAAAGTATTTGGATATTACATTCAATACAAACTGGAAATGGGCAGAGTTGGTGTTTTTTTTTTGTTTTTTTTTTAAAGGGGGGGGGCTGGAGAGATAGCTCAGTGGTTAAGAGCACCCGACTACTCTTCCAGAGGTCCTGAGTTCAAACCCCAGCAACCACATGGTGGCTCACAACCATCTGTAATAGGATCTGATGCCCTCTTCTGGTGTGTCTGAAGACAGCTACAGTGTACTTATATATAATAAATGAATAAATCTTAAAAAAAAAGAAATACAAAAAAAGAAAGAAAAAATGTGTTTATAAATTCTCTAAAGCTGGGTGTGGGGTGCACTCCTTTAATCTCAGGTCTCAAGTTCAAGGCCATCTTTTTTTTGATCTAGGGCCTTGCCATAAATTTCACCACTGAGCCAAGGTCCCAACACTAAGTTCAAGGCCACCCTTTGATCTCTCTCTCTCTCTCTCTCTCTCTCTCTCTCTCTCTTATGTGTGTGCTATACATATATAGAGACATGCGTGTATATATGTAGATATAAATATATGAATTTTCAAGAACATATTTAATATATTCACCACCCAGATCCTCCCAGATCCTACTCATCCAACTTCCTGCTGGTTCTCTCTCTCTCTCTCTCTCTCTCTCTCTCTCTCTCTCTCTCTCTCTCTCCCCCCACACCTTTCCCTCCCTTGGGCCCCTCCCCAGCTTTTGTCCCTGCTATTCTTGGATGGAGCCTGCCTAGACCATGCTCCATATACCTTGGGGTCAAACCACTTAGAGAAAACTGACTTACTCTCTCCTCATAGCTATCAAATGGCAGTAGGTCCTCAGCTAAGAGTAGCCCTTCCTGGCCACCTCCCCACTCCACACTGGTACTGCGTCTGCTTTGTCTTGTTCTCTTTGGTGTGCAGTTCTGTGAGTGTGACAGGGATTTTGCGGTGTTCTTACGTGGATCCCTTGTTTGCTCGAGTGTCTGGTGTCTCATTTAAAGAAGAAATAAAAGAGGCATACATGCATTAAATAATCCACCATTTAAAAACAATCCACTTTAATATATATATGTGTGTATATATATATGTGTGTGTATATATATATATATATATATATATATATATATATATATTTGCTTACTGTGTGTATGACAAGTGAATACCTGGAGTTCACTATGTAAACCAGACAGACTAGGAACTCACAGAGGTTCACCTGCTTCTGCCTCCCGAGTACAACCAACCGCCACGGTGATTTTTTTTTTCTAAATCCACTATTTTTGTTCACTATGACCGGCCTGAAGATCCCCTCAGCTCTACAATGCATGGTAATAAGACTTCCGTGGACAGTGGACTTCATTTAGCATCATCTGATCTTAATTACCAGCTAATTAGTTCTCAGCCTGGAGCTGTTCTCCCTCCAACCAGGGAGACATTTGGAAACCCAAAGGGGTGTTTTTGGCGTCACAGTGATGAAGGAGGTGGCTGCTGGAATGTAACGCTGAGGAGTCGGGGATGCCAGATGACCGGCCAAAGACATGCTAATGAGCCTCCGGAAGAAACACCACCTGGGTGGCCAAATCCCAAGGGTTCTAATTGTGTCTCCGGGACTCCACCCCCATGCTGGCACAGACTGGGTTGTTACAGACAGGTCAGCCTACGGTAATGGAGGGATCCAGAAACAAGAGAAAGGGTGGGAGGTGAGGAGAAGGGCTGCTGATAAGGCTAGGCTTGAAATAAACCCAGTCCCGGGCATCTTCGGATGTTCCCAACATGTTTAAAGGAGAAGCCACGCCACACTAGGGCGTACTGAAAGCTGATGTTGGAAAGGAAAGATCCATGAGCCCTGCCAGGAAAATCTCAGGGTGGATCCCAGGTCAGAGGCCCAGACCTGACAGCTCCTCCACGCCTCCAAGAAAAAGTACAACAAATTCCGTTCCCCACGCTCCCCAAGGGGCGAAGGTGGTGCAGCCCAGGCCGGATCTGCGCCCCCGGGCTCCGCGGTGTTGGAAGCCGCCCGCGTGGGAAGGCCCAGCTGCATTTCCGCCCTGCACTGCGCTCGCACCTCCCAGCCCCTGCCCGCGCTACCTCCTTACGGTCACTAGGTGGCGCCTGCGCTCTAGTGGGCGCCTGTCTGGCGCCGGCGAGGGAGACAGATGGAACCAGAGTCCTAGGGTTCCGGGGACTGGAGGACAGCGCCGGCAGCCAAGGTAAGGATTCCTCGGGCGTGTCCCTAGAATGTCTGAGGCTGGGGTGGGTTGGCCGCCGCGCAACCTCGTTTGTGGTCTGCATTGATGACCAGCGAGGACAGAGCGGCCACGTGTGCTGTTGCCCCAAAAGGACCTGGAGCCCCGCAGTCCCAGAGCTGGGCCTAAGCTAAGCAGAACCCCAGGTCCCTGCCTCACACTCAGACATCCTTCACGAGCCTGGGCCTCCGGAAGGCATGCCCAGCCCCCACACAGCAAGTCTTCAACACAGAGAGGTGATACTACTGTCCTAGGGTGCCTCCAGTTGAGCTGAGGGGTGAACAGGGTCCTAGCACTTCTCAAACTTGGGCATGCGTTGATTGTTGGTTAAGGAATTGTAAGGCATGTTACTGTCTGGGTTCCATACCTCCACCCCCACCCCGAACCCCAGATGTAACTGGTTTGAGTTGGATGTGGGGAGCTTTTATTAAAAACTTCCCCCAGGGGATTCCAGCTTGCAGCCAGATTCAAGGGCTCTTTGACCGAAAGAGTAAGAGACGAACCGAGGGTCCCTGTTACAAGCCTGGAAGGGTTCTCTTCTCTCCCCTCTTGCCTTTTCAGCCAGCGATTGCCTCTGCCTTTCGGCTGTCAAACTCAGGGTGACAAGCCAACACCCTACTCAGAAGTGCCAGAGAAAATAAAGCCAATCGTGTACAGTATGAAAGGACTCCCCAAGTGAGTAGGAGGAGAGAGGGATTCTCCCCAACTCTAATCCCAGATGAGTGCCGGAGCTGATCCAGGCTGCCCCCATCATTCCGATTAATGGAGCCAAGTACAGCAGGAAGAACCTTTGTATCTAGTAAAAATGGTCTCGGGTATCTTATGTAACAGCCGAGTGTTACCAGCAAAAGCCTGGGATCTCCAGAGCCAGCCCTCCCTTAATTGTGACCTTAGATAACTTACCCAGTTCGCCCTCACTTTCAGTTTCCACATCTATAGAATGGGTACAGCAGTATAAAACTCTTAAGAGATGCTGTGGGAACTCTTAAGACTGAAAGTCTGTGTTTACAAATAGTTCTGTGCTAGGCAGGGTGCATCCTGTGCTCCATCACAACCTTTACCATAATCCACAGAGTAGCAGGTACTAGAGAAAGTACCCCATCTGATAGCTAACGCATACCATAGATACCCCACTTTGGTGTCTCAAAAGCTGGGGCTTAGAGAAGCCAAAGGGCTTGCTGGAGGTTATCAACACAATCAGTGGTGACTGGGGGCTAGGAATGGCTTTGTTGCTAGAGCACTTGCTAAGCATACATGAAGGCCCTAGGTTCTTCTATACATGAGGGGCACACACATACACACACACACACACACACACACACACACACACACACCCCAAGCAGATCTCACATTTGTGCCCTAGGCAGTCTGTCTCTAGCCCATGAAGAAAGTTCAGTGCTGAAGACCATGGGGCCAAGTACCTAGTCCAGGGGGTGAACCCATGGTCACCAGAATGACCCTTCCACTGGACCTTCTCAATTCCTCAATAGAAATAGAATCACTATCCAGCACTTACTGTGTATCAGACAAGTTTCCTGACATCATAAAACGTGGGCAAGACAGGGAGGGCTATACCGGCCCTCCATGAACTCATACCCAACAATGAAAACAGCTAGAAGCTCACGAGAGCTACACTATTTCAACAAACTCAAAGGCTTGCTAAATCGGATTGTGTCTCCCCAAATCAATATCCCTCGTACTTTGACAGTCATATTTGAACTTTTCAGAACATCAAAAGTACCGTCGCCTAAGTTTAGTGTGTTAGTGCACACCTTTTACCCCAGCACTCAGGAGGCAGAGGTAGATGGATCTCTGAGATTGAGCCCAGCCTGATCTACAGTTTGAGTTCCAGGACAGCCTGGGCTATCCAGAGAAACCCTGTCTTGAAAAAACAAAAACAAGCAAAGAAAAGAAAAAGTTGTCACCCAGCACTCCTGTCCTGAGCTGAGGTCAAACGGGGAGAAGTTTTCTCATCTCTCTTCAGCTGTCCATCTGCAGACAATAGCTGGCTTGTAATGGCTTCCCTTTTGGCTGTCTGGAATTACTATGGATACAAAAAGCTGCATGCGTTTTGTGCAACGTGAACTTTACTTTCAGTCTTAGTCTTTCCCTGGACCAGCAGTTTGCAGAAGGTTCCTTTCTTGTCATACAGTAATGAGCTGCACCTCTCAGGCAGCCATGTGATCAGACGGGGAATCACCTACAGGCCCCGGCGTGCCCTGTTGCTGTGCTAGCATGTTCAACTCGTTGGGTGCCTGCAGTGTTCCACCAGCCTATAATATGTTCTGCCTCCAGTTGGTTTGTGGGTACTGAGGGCCTTCACAAGTAGAGGTTATTATCGTAAACTAGTATTTGTTCTGTGGTCTAATGGGTGCCATGATGGTGTGTGCGTTTTGTACCTTTTCTTGGTGTCTTGACTGATAACAGTGGTCCCTGATCCCAGTGATAGAGTGCTGACCAATGTCCCAGAGCTCAGAAGGTATGTGTTCTGTGGTAGAAATCATTTTGGAAAACCTTTCTTCAGACAAGGGTTGTGGTGCTGTTAGCAAAGTCCAATGCTGAGGAAACAACATATATTATATATGATAATAGACTGGTGGTGGACTTTGTCTAGCATGTACAAGGCCCTGGGCTCCATCTTCAGCATTACCTACACACAGATCTTTAGACAGGTAAACATAAAACAAGGATGTGCATTGACCTCAGATACAGATAACATGCGAGATAAGGTATCCTAGATAGAGAGCAAAAACATAAGGGTCTGGAAGTGGCCAAGATCAAGGTAAGGTTAGAGATTTCTGCTGACCCAAGGGGCTGGGGGTGTGGTGGTCAGAGGGAGATACACTGAAATAGTACTATGCTGGAGGGAGCCTGGCCCAGGTGGCTCTGTATTTGGTGGCCAGATCCTATTTCATCCGATTAGCACAGTAATCCTGGCAGGCTGGCCAGGACAATTTCCACCTTTGACAGATTGGTGGAATCATTGTCCTAGGCTATTATAAGAATTGCTCACCTGGCGTGATGACACATGCCTTCCATCCTAAGGAAGAGAGAGAGGCAGGGGGATCTCGGTGAGTTTGAGGCCAGCCTGGTTTACAGAGTGAGTTCTAGGACAGCCAGGACTACATAGAAAGATTCTGCCTCAAAAAGTAAATTAGGGGGCTGGAGAGACAGCTCAGTGGTTAAGAGCACTGACTGCTCTTCTAGAGGTCCTGAGTTCAATTCCCAGCAACCACATGGTGGCTCACAACCATCTGTAATGGGATCTGATGCCCTCCTCTGGTGTGTCTGAAGACAGTGACAGTGTACTCATACATAAAATAAATAAAAAATAAAACCTTAAAAAATAGATAGATAGATAGATAGATAGATAGATAGATAGATAGATAGATACATAGATACATAGATACATAGATACATAGATACATAGATACATAGATAATAGAAATACTCAAAACTTACCCAGCTGGGATGCCTGGAGTTAGGATTATGAGTTTAATCCTTAAGAGACACAGGTAACAAGATCACGAGTTCAAAGTCAGCCTGAACTACTTAGGGAGTTAGGCAAACTTGGACTATATAGTGAAAAAATGTCATTTCTTAAAAATTTTACTATGCTGGTAAGTAGCAATGCCCCAACGCACACATACATGCGCGTGCACACACACACACACACACACACACACACACACACACACACACCCCAGTTCTTCCCTCCCACCTCTACAGCCTGCCTCCCATAGTGTCCAGCAGACTTTTGGGTCAGATCTCAGGGTACTGCTGTCAGTTTGAATGGGTTAGGAGAGACATCAGTGACTACGCTGTAGCAAAGCCACCAAGCATGAATGACATTAGCAGGACACCAAGCAGGAAACTTACAGGTTTTTTTGTTTTGTTTTGTTTTGTTTTAATAAAAATATTCCCGCTATCGGTGCCTCCTTGCAAGCCTCTCCGATTACTGCCTCGGGCTTGGAACACTGGCACACAGATATACCAGCAGGAAAGGAGAAGCTGTGATTCAAGATGTCCCTGAATTGGCTTGGCATTCAGCACGCCCTTCATGAGTAGCCAGGCTTGAGCCTGCCCCTTGTCCCTGATTATGACCCAGGAGTCCGCCAACCTTTTCCGTGAAGGCCTTAACCTTGGCAAACCATTATGACTCTAGTTGTAGTTATCCAAGTCTGCCACTGTAGGGTGAGAGTAGTCACAGAGGGTGGATGAAGAAATGAGTCCAGCTGTGCTCCAGAAAAGCTTCATCGTCTCTCACGGTTGTGTGCAGTATACTTGAAAAGAAGGTTTCCAAAAACTTGTGTGTGGGGGGGGCATGGTGTCTCATACCTATGGCCTTTGCACCCGGGAAGCAGAAGCTGGAGGATCCTAAAAGTTAAGGTCACCCTGGGTATAAACTCACAACCAAAGAAATGAAAAGAAATCGTTTTCCTTCTTAGTGTTAGGAACAAATTCAGTGGCCTTCCTGTGCTAAACAAGCCCCCTACCGCTGGGCTACCAATGCCCCCAAACCCCTTCCCCCGACAGCCCCTACCCCCATCCCCACCATCACCAGATACTTTCTCTATAAGCTGGCCCAAATTCCTGGGGTTTGGTGATCTTCCTGTCTCAGCTCTCAGCTTCCTAAGGAGCAAGAACTACAAGCATTGTGTCATCCACCAGGTTGGCCTGATGGAGTTTTTAAAAATGTATCTTACCCTTTAATTTTTTTTTTAACCTTTGAGATGGTAAAAAAAAAAAAAATCCTTCTGAGCTCACAGGCTGTCTGTCTGAGGGTGGGCAATGTGCTGATATGAGCTGGGTGTTTTGCAGGCTCTCCATCCAGAATTTTAGGAGCTGAAGCGGAGAGGGAAGTGACCCACGAAGAGGCAAGGTAGCCTAGGGTGTTTCCCCTGGAGTCTGCCATTGCCTCAGGGTTGCTGCTGAGCCATCCTCTTGGACACATCTGGCCTGAGCAGCTGCTAGGTGTACTTTGTGGCTAGAAAATGACTTACGGCAGAAGGAAGTGGGAGGCACCACAGCCCCTGGATGCCCTGAAAGAAGGCACGAGACAGCCAAAGCATCTGCTACACAGGGCGTCTGACCTTGCCTTCTAGGGGTGCTTCTTGTTGGCTGGGTATCTTGTAAGATGAATTGGGTGGCACTGGAGATGGTGAGCAGGCTGGGAAGGGCTTTCCCCATCTACAGTCTCCCTCCCGCCCTGCCTGCCTCAATGGTACCCTCAGGACACGTTTCTTACAGGAGCGTGCGCTCCACTACACAGGCCTTTCTTTCACTTCCTCAGCTTACCAGATTTTTCTTTCTGATGGCAGTCAATTAGTAGAAGGCTCAGGGAAGTGCTAGAATGTTCTAGGTCCTCACACGTGTTAAGCAAGAGCTTACCCTCCCAGCCCTCTAGAATACCTCTGTGGCTTTTCTCCTTTGAAATTGAAAAACAATACTCTTCCAGTCCAAAGAGTGTCTCACAGGCAAGAGTAAGTGTGGTTATTTAATAACATTGCCAAAGTTGTTACTGTTACAATTTCATGCACGCTCCAGCATCTAAGCAAACCAAATGTAACCAAG
The DNA here is from genome assembly GCF_011064425.1 of Rattus rattus. Lineage (NCBI taxonomy): Eukaryota > Metazoa > Chordata > Mammalia > Rodentia > Muridae > Rattus > Rattus rattus. The sequence continues at coordinate 5,114,513 of NC_046170.1, forward strand.
ACAGTATCCTCCTCTTCAAACCCAGGATGTGGAAACTCTGTTTCAAGAACAACAGTAACAACTGAACTAACTCCCATAAGAGGAACAGTTTGAAAACATTGTTTCATCTTTATATTTACAGTTACTATCCATACAGGCCAAATGTCACTGAGTTGTGAGTATAGATAGCAGTTATACAAAGTTTCCTTTGAAATAACTAATAGGGGTGGGCCAACTCTGGCCTGAAGACTGGAGTTCAGACACACACCCCTTTAGGCCCAGCCCTCGGGAGGCAGAAGCAGGTGGATCTCTGAGTTTGAGGCCAGCCTGGTATAGATAGCCAGTTCCTGGCCAGTCAAGAAAGCTACATAGTGAGACCTAGTCTCAAACAAAACAAAAAGCTGGTCAAACCTACTGGTCCTGTGTAATCGCAGAGTTTTTGAGGTAGAAAACTGCACCAGGACAAGCTGTCTAGCTGGAATCAACAAATTCCTATTTCAACAAGAGATTTCACCTCATAAAGTTTGGGAGTGGGCAGGTGGATGTGATTCAGAGAGACACTTGAGGTTAACGTGGGTATGACGTGCCATACAAGCACAGGCATGACTCCTGCACACACATGTACATCCACATGTGAACATGCATGCCCATGTAGACATGAAAACCCCAATTAATGAATTGATCCATCGGAATTGAGGAATGATGGCTATGCCTCTAACCCCCATACCAGGAAGGCAGAAAGAGAAATAAAGTGAGTTCAAGACTGTCTAGGATGTATCAAGATTGCCAGTACCCTGTCCCCATTTTTTTTTTCTTTTTTTTTTTAAATTTTCTTTTTTTTCTTTCTTTTTTTTTTTTTTTTTTTTTTTTTTTTTTCCCATTTTCAAAAAAGCAACAAGAGGGGCTGGAGAGATGGCTCAACAATTATGAACATCGCCCTTTCAGAGAACTCAGGGTCAATTCCCACCACCCACCAGCAGCTCACTACCCCCTACCTGCAACTTCAGTCTTAGGATATCCCAGGGCATCCCAGGGCACCAGGCCCACACATGTAGGCTAGTCACACATGCAGACCAAACTAATACAATGAAATGAACAATTAAAAGAGCAACAAGAGCTTGATTAAATTATTTTTAGAAGTCATGTCATATAAGGAATAAAGTATTAAATAGTGAAATAGACAGGGTAGTGTCTGGAGAGATGGCTCAGCAGCTAAGAATGCTATATGCTCTTCCAGAGGACCCAAGTTCGGTCCCTAGCACCCACACTGCACATCACAACCATCTGTAACTCCAGTTCCCGGGGATCTGACGCCATCTTCTAACAGTCTAACATCTGTAAAGCATCAGGCAAATCCATGGTGCATGCACAAACATGCAGGGCAAGCAAAAAAAAAATGTTCATATGCATAAAATAAATAATTTAAAAACCTTTTAAATGATAGCTGATATAAGAGTTTGCTAGGCCCTGGGTGTGGTGGCACGTGTCTCTTCTCCTTCCTCCTCTTTTTCTTTGTCATTGTTGTTTTCTGGGTTTTTGTTTTGAGACAAGGTGTCACTATGTAGACCAGGCTGGGCTCAAACTCTAAGAGATTCCCCTGCCACCAGATCAGCTCTGATTCTCTCTTTCCCTCTCTCCTTGTCTCCCTGTATCCCTCTCTCCAAGCCCCCTGCCCCCCCCATGTAAGCCCAGCCTGGCCTCGAACTGAGTCCTTTTCCTTCATTTTTCTAAGTGCTAGGATTATAGGTGTGAGACAGTTAACCTGCCTATTTAACTGCCACATAGTAATTGAGTGTGTTTATGGGACATAGTATACTATTAACAAACTGTTATTGTATGTGATGATTAAAAATATCTCTCTCTCTCTCTCTCTCTCTCTCTCTCTCTCTCTCTGCGTGTGTGTGTGTGTGTGTGTGTGTGTGTGTGTGTGTGTGTGTGTTCTACATCATAAGTTCCAGGTCAGTCTGGATTACACATGAGACCCTGACTAAAAATAACTGAAAAACAGACCCTATCTGAACCGTGGTCCAGTGATTAAGAGTACCACGGGCTGCTCTTTCAGATCATAGAAGTTTGGTTCCAGCATCCAAGTCCCAGGGCTTCTTGTAACTGCCTCTAATCCTAACCACCAAGAAGGTCTGATGCTTCCAGCCTCAACAGGCTCCTGGTCTCACATGTACATACATACATGCACATATATGTAATCAAAATAATAAAAATACATCAAACACAAACAAACCAAAAGGCATGCCCTCCGTGTAGCTGCATTCTCCACCTCCTCTCTGACTCTGTCCTCACTTCACCAAAACCCACTGGTTGACACCGTGCTAACCCCTTTTTAGCTTCCTCGTGCAAGTGAGAGCATTTCATGTTTGTCTTTTAGTATCTGACTCATTTCATTTAACACTATATCCTCCAGGCTCATCCACACTGCCACAGCTTGTAAATTAATTCGTTTCAACCAGGTCTTCTAGAGCCCAGACTGGCCTTGCCTTTATCGTAGCCCGTATCTTCTCAAGAACAAGAACTGCAGTTGTATTCCATACACCCAGCGAGTAGCAAGAAGATTTTTGTTCTTTTTGGTTTTTTTTTTTATTTTGTTTTGTTTTGTTTTTTGTTTTTTGTTTTTGTTTTTTGTTTTTTGTTTTTTGTGGCTGAGTAATATTCTACTGTGTATGTATACCACATTTTCTTTTTTGTCTTTACTTCTTGTGTGTCTGTCCACATTTCATTCATTCACTGATGGACACTGGGTTGATCCCGTCTTGTGACTACCGTGAAGGATGCTGTAGGAGATCTCCTCAGATGTACAGATGTCTCTTCAGCATCTCGGTTCCTTTCATTTGGATATCTACTCAGGAGCAGGTTTGCTGGATCGTCTGACAGGTCTTTGCCAGGCCTCCACACTGCTTTTCATAGCGACTGGACTGATTTACATTCCCACCAGCAGCAAAGGGTTTCCCTTTCTCTGCATCCTGCTGGCCACCCTTCTGAACACTTCGCCCGCCTAGTTCAATCTGTCTTTACTGCAGCCATCAGGGTTAAAGGCTATTTAAATGAGATACTGTTTCACGTCGAGGAAACCAGTCAAAGGAGTTAGAGAGGGAGGGAGGGACAGTTTGGGGATAAACTCAGGTGGTCTTCCTCCGGAACTGCAGGTTAAACACTGCTAACCTCGACCACACCCTACCACTGTCCTCACACTGGGGATTGAATATAGGGCCTCATACATGCTAGGCTGGTACTCTCCAGCTGGATAGATATTAATAGATAGATATTAATCTATACAAACTGATTTTTAAATGTTTCCTGGGATAGTCTCTTAGAGGTAGGCCTCGCATTTGGAATCCTCCTAACTCAGCTTCCCCAGTAGCTGACATTATAGGGCTAGTTTCAAACCTAGGGCTTCTGAAATCTTTGCCCATGTTCGACTCCTGAGCGGGCCACCAGCCTGAGACTGAGCTGAGTCGCAGTGCTGCCCTGCCTTTCACAGAGCTGACAGAGAAAGGAAAGGGGGAAGTGGTACTTGAATAACTGAAGTAAAATGTGATTTTAAAAGCGTTCCTCCTTTCTCTCCCTTCTTGCCCTCTGAGAGACTGGCCACAGGAAGAGCCTGGCTCACCTCTGCCTTCTCCTTCACCTCTCCAACAATAAACTCCTCCTCTCTTGCAACTAAAAAAAAAAAAAAAAAAAACTCCTTTAAAAAAAAATTTAAACTAGGAGCTCTGGCTTACACCTCTAATCCCAGCAGGGGTAGGTAGATCTCTGAATTGGAGACCAGCCTAGTCTACACAATTAGTTTTAGGACAGCCAGGGCAAACCAGAGAAACCTGTCTTGAGAAAAAAAATAATAGTAATAATTAATAATAATAAATTTTTGTTTGTTTTGTTTTTGAAACAAGATCTCACTATGTAATCCTGACTGTCCCAGATCTCACTATGTAGACAATGGTGGCCCGGAACTTGAAACTTGGTATGTAGACCAGACTGGCCTCAAATTCAAATTCACAGAGATCTGTTAATTTCTGACTCCCAAGTGCTAAGATTAAAGGATTTACTACCATACCTGGCTATATGCTTTTATGTTTATTTTATTTCTTGTCGTCATTGCATATGTATGGTGACAGTAGTGGCAGGAGATATGTGGAGGTCAGGGGACAGCTGACTCCTTTCTTCCACCATATAATTAGAGGCTCAAACTCAAGTTGTCAGGTTTGCATGAGGGTCCTGAGGGAAGGTGCTGAGCTGTCCTGCTGGTCCTGTCTTTTTTTGAGACAGGAACTCATGATGTGGCCCAGACTGGCTTTGAACTTGTACCACGAGGCAGGCAAGTCCCCCTAGTTGTTGTTGTTGTTGTTTCTGTTACCTCTTGGCCGTTGTGCTTTCTCCTGGAGCCTCCAAGAGTAGTCCCTCCCCTTTCCACACAGCGATCCTGATTGACAGTTGGCAACAGGATGCCAGGTCCTCCTGGATCTTGGCTGCAGCTTGAACGTTGCCATTTCCTTCAGCTTGTTCTGTTCTTTATCCTTGGCATCTTTCCCCCACGTGCAGGGCCTCTGTCCTTATTCTTTTCTCTTAAACTTACAAGGTTGGTTTTGTTATGGATTTGTTCTTGCAGGGTCATTTTGCGTCAGGGCAGATGACTGTGGCTGGGTCATAGATGTCCTGAAGGCTGGCTGCTTAGTCAAGTCAAGAGGGAGGCCGAGGCTAAGGAGAGGCTCAGTGGTAGAACACCTGCCTGTCATGTGCAAGGCCTTGGTTTCAGTCCCTAGCACACTCCTCACTTTAAAGTAGGAGAAGAAGCCATGCTTACCCAACAAGAAGAAATCCCTCCTGGTCTGAATCATACTAGCCTGGGGGTTGGTGGTCCAGAGTCTTTTCAAGCCGGGAGTAGAGCTTCTTCTGTACTTGGAGGTAATCCAACAGAAAGGGATGAGCCAATTCAACTTGCCAGAGGTTGGTGACTAAGCCAGACCACAAACATTAAATCACAATGGGAGAGGGAACTGTGAAACAGCCCGAACCCCTTCTGCTAACCCGTCAGCACATTCCTCTCCCTCTGCGCAGAAGGCCACATGGAAAGGCACATTCTAGTTAGAAGGGCTGGTGTTCATGGAAGCAAACCAAGGTGGGCAAGAGACATGGCTTCATAGCCAGGATAGCTTAAGATATCTGTACCCTCTGAGGAGAGCCCAGAACTGCAGCTCCCTTGGCAGGATTCCCCACCCCTGTGCCCGTGGCAGACATGACTGGCCAATTACCGACCTAGTTCCTTCCTGTTACTCCAGGTACCAGCTTGAAGAAAAAAAAAGCCTTCTCATGAGTATCCTGAAGGGGTGGTGAGGTGACTCAGAGAGTCAAGTCTGCACTGTGCAAGAATAGAGGTTTGAGTTTGGATCCCACGCCTCATAAAAAGCCAGATCTCTCTCTCTCTCTCTCTCTCTCTCTCTCTCTCTCTCTCTCTCTCTCTCTCTCTCTCTCTCTCTCTCTCCTCTCTCTCTCCCTCCCTCTCCTGTGTGTGTGTGTGTGTGTGTGTGAGAGAGAGAGAGAGAGAGAGAGAGAGAGAGAAGAGAAGAGAAGAAGGAGGAGGAGGAGGAGGAGGGAGAGGGAGAGGGAGAGGGAGAGGGAGAGGCCAGCCCTGGGGGTATATGGAGATGGGCACATCCCTGTAGCTTTCTTCAGACTCTAAGTTCAGGGTGGACATTGTCTCAGTTAATTGTGTGGAAAGGCTGTGGAAGGGCTGTGAAATGGCTCAGCAGGTATAACCACCTGGACAACTCAAGCCTGAGGAACTAAGGTTAATCCTGGAACTCTTGTAAAACATGGAAGGAGAAAACGGACTGCACAAGGTTGCCTTCTGACCTCCACAAGCTGCCATGGCATGTGCCCCCTGATGACAACAACAATGACGATATTTAAGATTAAAAAAATAAGGTGGAGAACAGTAGAGGAAGAAGACCACCAAGATGGAGCTCTAGCCTCAGCAGGCACATGCACATACAAGCAAGCACTCCTGCACACATAAGCGTACACACACATGAGCTTATGCATGTAATACACAGGAAAGAAGGTAAGGAGGGTGAAAAGAAAGACAGAGACTTCCTGGAAGATCTGGCCAGACCTCAGAGGTTGCCTGTGTTGCTTAACGAAGTTTCCAGAGTTCCCATTAGCCTGGACAACGTGAGACAACACAGGCTCTCAGAGGCGTCCCTTGGCGCTGCTCTCTAGCATCTACTGTATTATTTCTGTCTGCCTATTATTTTCACAGCATTCATTAATACAGCCTGCCCGTCCACTTGCTTTTCTCTTTTCTCATTGTCAAGTCTTGATTTGATTTCCAGGCCTTTCTTGGGCAGCTTTGTCTCGAGACACATCCTGTCCCTTCCTTAAGGACTTTGGCAGATTGGTAACCATGGATGTTGTATGTGCGGCTTCCACTGGCAAATCACACGTTTTAGCCAAATGTGTAACTTTCAGCAGCAACTTCTTGCCATCAGGAAGTGCTTTGCTGGCAGAGGACGTATCCCAGTTGTTAGAGGTGTTAGATGCCAGCCCATCATGCACAAAGCCCTGGGTTCTATCCCCAGCTCAGCATAAAACCATGTCTGTGATTCCAGTACATGGGAGGTAGAGGTGGGGAGATCGAAAGTTCAGGGTCATCCCTGCCTGAATTCAAAGCCAGGCCACATAAGACCGTGTCTCCAAGAAAGAGAAGAAACAGGTTAATGTGATGTAGACTTTGTTCTGCCCTAGAAATGGCAGTGTTGCAGGAAATTGAAGGGAGGTTTTGTTTTCTTTTCAGTTTATTTGTGAGCAAGTGAGGACGTGTGTGTGTGTGTGTGTGTGTGTGTGTGTGTGTGTGTGTGTGATGTACAAGCTACACCATAGGTGAGGGTTGTCTGTTCCAAAGCTGGTTCTTCCCTTTCACCTTGCTGACACACGGTCTTTCTCGTTTCTTCTGCTGTGATGTGTACTGTAGGCTGCGTGGCAAGTGCCTTTACAGAGCCAGTTCGCTGGCTGTCACGTGACAGTTCTAAGCTGTTAATGGCTGGCATTCAGCTTTGACCAGTATGATGAGGACGGCTGCCGGGGTTCTTGTTTGTTTTTGGTTGTTTTGTTTTGAGCGCTAAGGATGGAAACTCAGGCCTCATACTTCCTAAGTTGGCTGCTGTTGTCTTTGACTTACCAAAGAGCTAGCGAGCATTCTTAGCCGTACATGATGGTCTATTCTTATATTCCCGGCCTTCGGGGTGCAGAGGCCAGCAGATCTTGACTTCAAGTCCAGTCTGTTTAGATACAGGGCAAGACCTTGCTTCAAAAGAAAAAACCCGGGGGCTGAGAGATGGCTCAGTGGTTAAGAGCACCGACTGCTCTTCCAGAGGTCCTGAGTTCAATTCCCAGCAACCACATGGTGGCTCACAACCATCTGTAATTGGATCTGATGCCCTCTTCTGGTGTGTCTAGAGACAGTAACTGTGTATACATATACATAAAATAAATAAATCTTTAAAAAAAAAAAGAAAAAAGAAAAAACCCTAAAATACATAAATAGCAAAGAATTTAAATTCCTATTATTTTGAAGCAAACAGACCTTTGGAGAACCTTAGAAGGTGTTCAGGAGATGCAGAACCCTGTAAGAGCATGTTCCTAGCATGCCTGAGGTCCTGCCTTCCATCCCTAGTACTGTATAAAAAGCACATGCTACCACAGCTCTTCTTCTCATTCATGTTGAGAGCCTCTGACTGACCCAAAAGAAAAGGCATGTGGAGATCCTGAGTGTGTGGAGCTTCTGAGCCTCCTTGAGCTCCCCCTGAGAAGGAAGGTGGCCTCTTGGCCTAAAGGGAAGGTCCAGTCTAACAAGGGAAACTTGGTTCTCACCCTGATGGAAGAGGCATTGTTCCCAGCCGGGTGTGTGTGTGTGTGTGTGTGTGTGTGTGTGTGTGTCTGTGTGTCTGTGTGTCTGTGTGTCTGTGTGTCTGTGGTCCCTCTGCCAGTCAGCAGGCAAGATGGGAACCAGCTTCAGCCCAGCTCCACTGAACCTGTATAGATACATATGGGGGTAGCTTCTGAAGATGGACTCGGGAATTTTCTTTTGTTTGTTGTTTGTTTGTTTTGAAGATTTATTTTTAATTATAGGTGTGTCTGTGTCTGCCTGTGGATGTGTGCATGTGAGTGTAGCTCTGAGGACAGAAGTGTCAGATCTCTTGAAGCTGGAGTTACAGACAGTTGAAAATGTCCTGATATGGGAGCCAAACTCTGGCCCCCGGGAGTAGCAAGTGCTCTTAACCGCTGAACCATCTCCTCAGCTCCAAATTTGCACACACACACACACACACACACACACACAGAGAGACACACACACAATACACACATACACACACACACACACTCACGCACGCACTATAGCTGTCTTCAGATACACCAGAAGAGAGCATCAGATCTCTTTACAGATGGTTGTGAGCCACCATGTGGTTGCTGGGAATTGAACTCATGACCTCTGGAAGAGCAGTCGGGTGCTCTTAACCGCTGAGCCATCTCTCCAGCCCTGCCTGCCTGTTTCTTAAGTGCTGAGATTAAAGGCGATTTTTAGATTTATTAATTTTATTTATATGAGCTCACTGTCGCTGTCTTCAGACACCAGAAGAGGTCATCAGATCTCATTACAGATGGTTGTGAGCCCCCATGTGGTTGCTGGGAACTGAACTCAGGACCTCTGCAAGAACAGTCAGTGCTCTTAACCACTGAGCCATCTCTCCAGCCCCATCTCTCCAGCCCCTTATTTACCTTTCTAAAGATTGATTGATTGTGTGCATGTGTATGTGTGTGTGAATGTGTGTATGTGAATGTGTATGTATGTGTGTGTATGTGTATGTGTATGTGAATGTGTGTATATGTGTGGTGTGTGTGTATGTGTGTGTATTTATGTGTGTATATGTGTGTATGTTTATATGTGTGCGTGTAAGTATGTGTGTGTATGTGTATGTGTGTGTATATGTGTGGTATGTGTGTGAATGTGTGCGTGTGTGAATGTGTATGTATGTGTGTGTGAATGTGTGTGTATATGTGTGGTGTGTGTATGTATGTGTGAGTATGTGTATGTGGATATATGTGTGTGTATGTGGATATGTGTGTATGTGCATGTGTGTGTATGTGTGTGTATGTGTGTATGTTTATATATGTGTATGTATGTATGTGTGTCTGTGTGTATGTGTGTGTATGTGTGTGTGTGTGTGTGTGTGTGTGTAAGAAAGAGACTAACACACATGTGCCTATAGAGTGTATCTGCACTACATTTGTGCAGGAGTCCACAGGCTAGGAGAGGACATCTGACCCCTTGGAACTGGTTATGAGCCACCCATGTTGGTTCTGGGAGCAGTAAGAGCCCCTAACCACTGAGCCACCAGAAGACACCTTTGTGGAGCTGATTCTCTCCTCTCTCCCACCATGGGGTCCCAAGTACGGAGCTCGGATCTCCAGGGTTGGCAGCAAGCTCCTTTCTCCTCTACTCAGGAGGCCAGCTCTCGGGCCCACAATGGATGTATTAAAAAAAAAAAAGTTTAAACTTACAGAATTGATACAATAGTCCAGCATTCCTGTTTCAATATCTTACATTACTATGGTACAATTATCATACAATTACCCAACAGTGACATCATGTGTGGTATATTTGTTACAAACTAATATTAATATATTTTTGTCTGAATGGTGATTGGTACAGGGCTTCAACACGCATCCTATCTAACCCCAAGACCGAGTACTGCCTTGTCTGTTGTGATTCTGGGGACTAAACCCAGGTCTCATGCATGATGGGCAAGCGCTCTAACCACTGAGCTACACGTCCCAACTCTGCCCTTGGAAAGGTTTCTTAAAATGGATTGATGTTCAAGACCCCTGTAGGGCTGGTTCGTTTCCCAGGTCCACCCCTCGCTGGCTGGCAAGTTGCCTAATCTCCTGAGCCTCACTTTTCTCCACTAAAGAACGCAACCGATATCGCCACCTGCCACTGAGGCTCCAAGGGTGCTTTCCACCTAAGCATGGCCCATATAGGCATCTCTCCTCACCCGTGTTACTCAGGCCTCGGTTCCTTCTAGATTCCCTTCTAAGGTAGCAAGACTCATCGCCTCTCTGGTCAGCTCCTTTTCCTTCCGTCCAGGATCCTCACCCACCTTCTGCCTCTCATCACACCCTTCTGACAGACAAAGTGCCTTCCTTCTCAGTGTGCCTGCCCCCAGGTCCCATGATTCCTCATCCCCTCCAACCCAGCAGGACCACCACTTCTGCTGTGACACCGCTCCAGAGCCAAGCCATGTCCCCATCCCCTCTCCTCCTTAGAACAGCCAGAGTCACAGACACACTCCTGCCTCAGACCCCGTGACAGCCAGCCAGGGCTGCAGGCCTGCCTCTGGGCAAGGCTCTCTTCTCTCCTCGTGCCAACACTGACCTCCTGGTAGAAGCCTGTGGGCTTGGCACCTGTGGTGAGCTTTGGCAAGGCAAAGACTGTGTCACTTCCATTAATTATATCGGTGTGCAGCTATGAGTTTTCTGATGGTAAAAAGTATGCCACAAAATTTACAATTTCAGCTTCTATTGAGGTGGCTTCTTAGGCCTGAATCCAGGGAGTTGTCTGTACTGGGTGTGTGTTCTGTGTCAGAGCTGCGTTCCTGCCTGCTTGAAGTGTTGATGTTTTTCTATTTTTCTATCTTTTTCTTTTTTTCTTTTTTGATGTTTTGAGAGAGGGTCTCCCTCAGAGGTAGGACTAGAGGTATGGATCACCACACCCAGCTTCAGGAAGCGGGTGTTTTCCCGTGTATTCATTTCCCATTTGAATAACGTATTTGGAGACATGGCTGTTCACACCCTTTGCTCCTGTTTTATGGTGTGTGTGTGTGTGTGTGTGTGTGTGTGTGTGTGTGTATGTGTGTGTGTGTTATGCATGCACATGTGTGCATGCATGCACAGCTATTTATGTGGTACATGTGTGGACACAAGGACATGTTTGTGTGTATGCACATGTTTGTGTGTGCATGCACATTTTTTTGTTTTGTTTTGTTTTTTTTCATGCACATGTTTGTGTGTGTGTGTGCACATGTTTGTGTGTGTATGCACATGTTTGTGTGTGTATGCACATGTTTGTGTGTGTATGCACATGTTTGTGTGTGCATGAACATGTTTGTGTGTGCATGCTCATGTTTGTTTTGTTTTGTTTTGTTTTTGTTTTTTTCATGCACATGTTTTTGTGTGTATGCGCACATGTTTGTGTGCATGTGCACATGTTTTTGTGTGTGCATGCACATGTTTGTGTGCATGTGCACATGTTTGTGTGTGTGCATGCACATGTTTGTGAATATGTGTATGCATATGGAGGCTAGAGAATGACTGCAGGTATTTTGTCCAGCCCTCAACTCCTCAACTTTTTTTTTCAGATTTATCTATTTTATGTATATGGGTATTTTGCCTGCATGTATTTTGTGTGTGTGCGTGTGTGTGTCTGTGTGTGTGTAGTGTACCACCTGTATGTCCAGTGCCCACAGAGATCAAAAGGGATCAGATTCCTAAGAACTAGAGTTAACAGATGGTTTTGAGCCACCATACGGGTGTTGGGAATCGAACCTGGGTCCTCTGCTCTTAGGTCCTAAGCCGTCTTTCCAGCCCTTCCTCCTTATCATTTGAGACAATGTCTCTGACTGACCCTGGAGCTCCCCAGAGCTACATATGCTTTTTGCTTAGATCCTAGGGATCCAAAACGTCATTTTTACAGGGGAAACACTTAACCAAATGAGTCACCTCCTAGTCCCCATTTGTCCGAGTTTTAATCTGGCTGGGCGTTTTTTGGCTGCTTCGTAGGTCTGTCATAGATTGTGGATATCAGTTCCTTGTCAGATATGTGAACCTATGTCCTAGAGTTGCCTTTGCAGCTCTTCCTGTCATTTGAAATATACAGGGTCTTTTGTTTGTTTGTTTGTTTAAGTTGACTATTTTTATTTATTTTGAGACAGCTCTAACTCTGTAGCCATTGATGGCCTGCTAGGAACTCACTGTGTAGCCCAGGCTTGCTTCAAGCTTTCTTTAGTCTTCCTGCCCTACCTTCCGGGGGCTGAGATTACAAGTGTGTGTGCTAACGGAGCCGTCTCAGACGTTTTTGTTTTGTTTGCTTTCATTTTGTTTTGTTTTTGAGACATTATGTCTCTGTGTAGCTCTGGCTGTCCTAGAACTCACCCTGTAGACCAGGCTAGCCTCGAACTCCCAGATCTACCTGCCTCTGCCCCTTCCCGAGTGCTAAAAGCACGCACCACAGATCCTGGCTTAGAAGTTTTCAAGTTTGATGAAGCTTCAGGTTGTCTGTTCTGTCCTTTTGCTGTCTGTGCTTTCAGTGTCGCATCTAAGAAGCCATCACCATGAAGTGTCACTCCATGAACCCTCTCCCCACAGTCTCCTTTGAGAGTTTTAGCCTCCACTGTAGGATTCAGGCCTTTGATACACCTGAGTCCACTTCTATGTGTGTTTGGCTGTCAGGATCCAGCGTCAGTCTTTAGTATGTGAATGTCCAGTTTTCCAAATCGTTTGTTGGAGAAGCCATCTCTTCTCAGAAGTTCTGACATCACACTAAGTAGGTTGACCAAACCTGCCAGGGTTAGGTTCTAGGGTGGCTCTTTTGCTTTCTTGGTCTAGGTGGCTTCCTCTACACCACTACCACATTGTCCTGAGTACTGTGGTCCTGTACTTCATTTTGAAGTCAGGTTCTAAATGAGCCTTCCAATTTCCTTTCTTATTTCAGCCACTTAGTGCTCTGAGATCCCTTGTGAATTCTAGTAGGACACTTCTGTCTTCGCCAGACACTAGTGGGGCCAATCGGCCTATCCCCAGTAGTCAGGACACTAAGGCTTGGAGACTGGAGTTTGAGACCAGCCTGGGGCAAGAGTGTCTTAAGATAAAACCTGAAGGGCATGGACATGGAGCTCAGGGGTATAGCACTTTCCTGATGGGTGCAAGGTTTGGAGCCTTAGAACTGCAAATCAAGGCAAAACATTGGGCTTAGTAACTTTATAGACTCCATGTGTGGGTCACCAGAAGTCCTGTGAGTATCTCATATCAAGTCTTGGGTACCAGGGACACTAGGGTCTTTCCATTTCTTTCTGGGGTGGTGTTGCATGTGTGTGGTAGCCACACACCTGAGTGTGCAGGTGTGTGTGTGTGTGTAAAGGTGTGCATGTGCGTGTGAGCTTGTGTGTGTGTGTGTGTGTGAGTGTGCAGGATGTGTGTGTGTATGTGACTGTGCAGGTGTGTGTGAGTGTGTGTGAGTATGCAGGTGTGTGTGAGAGTGTGCAGGTGTATGTGAGACTGTGTGAGTGTGCAGGTGTGTGTGAGAAAGAGTGTGCAGGTGTATGTGTGTGTGTGAGTGTGCAGGTGTGTGTAAGACTGTGTGAGTGAGTGTGTGAGTGTGTGTGTGAGAGAGAGTGTGTGCAGGTGTGTGTGTGAAGGTGTGCATGTGTGTGTGACTGTGCAGGTGTGTGTGTGGTGTGGTGTGCAGGGTGTGTGTGGTGTGCAGATGTGTGTGTGTGAGTGTGTGTGTGTGATTATGCAGGTATGTGAGGTGTGCAGGTGTGTGTGGTGCAGGTGTGTGTGTGTGGTGTGGTGTGCAGATGTATGTGTGTGTGGTGTGTGTGTGTGGTGTGTGTGTGTGAGAGAGTGTGTGTGCATGTGTGTGTACGTGTGTGTGTGTGTGTGAAGGTGTGTGTGTGTGTGTGTGTGTGTGTGTGTGTGTCTATATGCACACAGAGACTAAGAGCAGGATGCAAGGTGTCATGCTCTATCACACACTTTGAAAAACTGGGTGGCTTCCTTTTGTGGACCCAGTGGGTGGCAGGGAACGTGGACAGAGCACCATGGAGGCCTTGGGCATACCTCAGGAGTACAAGATGATGGGGTACTGTTGGCCCACTCCGAAATGCCGCACTCCACCATTGTACCGACTACACATCTTTGCACTCGACTGTGTGTTAACCAACTCCCTCTTCTGGTGTTTCTTGTCCCAGCTGAAGATGATAAAGTCACCGGGGAGGTAGTGGAGACAGGGAACTGCGGGCTGGTGTTTGGGAAGCAGCTGCTGCGTGTGTAGAACTTCTGTACCTGGCTGCACTAGGGCTCCCACTGTGGCACACACACAGCAGGTACAGTGAGTACCGGACCAACCATAGCTGGCACAGTCACACTGTGCTACCAAGACGTGGGTGCCCGGCACAGTGTGCGTTCTACCCAGATCATGAAGGCAGAAGAGATTGCAGCAGGCAAGTGCTGCTGGCTGGCCCTCAAGCAGCTTCAGGACTCCAAGGTCAAGTTCCCTTTGCCTCACCTGTGCTGTAAGTGTAAGCTTTGCCTTACGCCAAGAAGCCAACAGCAGCTCCTTCTAGACTCAGAGACCTGCTGAATAAAACTCCAGAGAGAGGAGGAAGAGGGAGGGAGGGAGGAAAACTGTTAAGTGGATTATGTATATTTCCCAGCTCTTAAACTTTTGAGTTTAAGAGCAGTCTATCTACAGAGTAAATCAATTTTTATTCATATTCTCTCTCATTCTCCCCCCACCCCCCTTTCTCCTTCTTTTACTCTCCTTTTCAGTGCTGGGAATGGAATCCTGGTACTTAGAAATGCTAGGCTTAGGGGCTCGAGACCCCGTATGAACAACAACACCAACCAACCAGAGCTTCCAGGGACTAAGCCACTACCTAAAGACTATACATGGACTGACGCTGGGCTCCAACCTCATAGGTAGCAATGAATATCCTAGTAAGAGAACCAGTGGAAGGGGAAGCCCTTGGTCCTGCTAAGACTGAACCCCCAGTGAACGTGATTGTTAGGGGTGGGCGGCAATGGGGGAAACACCCGTAAAGAAGGGGAGGGGGAGGGGCTAGGGGGATGTTGGCCTGGAAACCGGGAAAGGGAATAACAATCAAAATATAAATGAATACTCAAGTTAATAAAGATTAAAAAAAAAAAAAAGAAATGCTAGGCTTCCACATAGTCATACCTCCACTACCTAGCTACTCTCTCATGTTCTCTTTTTAAATACATTTATTCATTTGTGTGTGGGAGGTGTGTGTGGGTGTGTGTGTGTGTGTGTGTGTGTGTGTGTGTGTGTGTGTGTGTGTGTGTGTGTGTGTGTTGGAGTGTGATGTATGGTGTGTGTGGGAGAGAGGTGTGTGTGTGTGTGTGTGTGTGTGTGTGGGAGGGGTGTGTGTGTGTGTGGTGTGATGTATGGTGTGTGTGGGAGGGAGGTGTGTG
>NC_046170.1:5129867-5149867 GCF_011064425.1 Rattus rattus
AAAAATAAGAATGGTGGTCAAAACTACAAATGATATGGGAGATATCTTGGCCTTCAAGAAAAAGCCCACAAATATATTTTAAAAAAATAGGACTATAGTGTGACATCCACATATGGAGAATGGAACCTAATATTAAAATGTGATGGGTTCTGTGTTGCAGAAATGGGTTAAGGTGGGGAATTTTGAAGGGAGTTGGTTGTAAAGAACCTACTTGCCACAGAAAGAAACTGTACCCTGTCAGTTAACTCAGAAAAGATGCTTCTCATCACCAGCTTTGCTGTTCAAGAATGGAAAAGTGAAGCATTTTGTCTTAGACAAATGCTTTTTTACTTAAGAAAGGACAAGGAAGAAAATATTTAGACAAGTCAAGGGGGAGATCCTATAACCCAAATTGGGATTTAGGTTGACTGAACTTACTTTGACAATTTACTCAGAAAAACTAAAAGGAAAAAAAAAGTTAATAGTAATATAGGGAAGTCTTCTAAAAAAGAAACCAGAAATGTAAGATGTGTCAGAGGAACTGTGGTCCTGCCTTTAGGGATCTCAAGAACACTAATCTCTCCTCTAGACCTTGAATACCGCTTTGCAGATAGTAAATATTTAATACTGTCTGATGAATAAAGAGATAACATTTTGAGTACCTATATTATTCATGTTGCTTAGTAATATGGTTTGTACATGCTTGACCCAGGGAGTAGCACTATTTGGAGGTGTGACCTTGTTGGAGTAGGCGTGATCTTGTTGAAGTAGGTGTTTCACTGTGGGCATGGGCTTTAAGACACAATTTCTAGCTGCCTGGAAGTGAGTCTTCCACTAGCAGCCTTCAGATGAAAATGTAGAACTCTCAGCTCTGCCTGCACCATGCCTGCCTAGATGTTGACATGCACCCACTGTGATGATAATGAAC
The DNA here is from genome assembly GCF_011064425.1 of Rattus rattus. NCBI lineage: Eukaryota > Metazoa > Chordata > Mammalia > Rodentia > Muridae > Rattus > Rattus rattus. The sequence goes on from NC_046170.1 coordinate 5,130,775, forward strand.
TGAATCTCCGAACCTGTAAGCCAGACTCAATTAAAGGTACTTTATAAGACTTGCCTGGGTCATGGTGTATGTTCACAACAGTAAAACCCTACCTAACCAAGACATGTAGGAAATAGACTTTTTGAGTCAGAGTCAAGTGCAGGAGATGCTCTGAGAAGCAGTGTCAAGGACATTTATACAGGAATAAGAACAGAGGAAACCAGGAAATCCTTAGCCAACCACTGGGTGAGTTCTACATGATTCTTAAGTTGTCTTAAGTTTCTGTCCATCTATCAGCGTCACAGATAAGAAGTAGCTGTTTGCCTTCCAGTTTCTGCCTGCCCCCAGAGCTGACCCTGTCCCACAGCTCTCTGTACCCAGATCTGGCTGAAAGAAAACAGGTCTACAAGAACATTGACACATAGACTTATAGGAGGGTCAAGCCGCTGTCATAGTCAGCAAGACAACCAGAGACAAACTGATGGTGAGAGGCAAGCACAGGAACCAAAGCAAGAGAAACCAAGACTACTTGGCATCATCAGAGCCCAGTTCTCCCACCAAAGCAAATACGGGATATCCAAACACACCAGAAAAGCAAGATTTGGATTTAAAATCACATCTCATGATGATGATAGAGAATTTTAAGCAGGGCATGAATAACTCCCTTAAAGAAATATAGATTAACACAGGAAAACAAGTAGAAGCCCTTAGAAAGAAAACACAAAAATCCCCTAAAGAATTACAGGAAAATACAACAAAACAGGTGAATTGAAAAAACCATCCAGGATTTAAAAATGGAATTAGAAACAATAAAGAAAGCACAAAGGGAGACAACCCTGGAGATAGAAAACCTAGGGAAGAGATCCTGCAGGAGTCATAGACGCAAGCATCACCAACAGAATATAAGAGAGAGAAGAGAGAATTTCAGGGGCAGAAGATACCATAGAAAACATTGACACAACCATTAAAGATAATGTAAAACATAAAAAGCTCCTAACCCAAAACATCCAGGAAATCCAGGACACAATGAGAAGATCAAACCTAAGAATAATAGGTATAGAAGAGAGCAAAGATTCCCAACTTAAAGGGCCAGTAAGTATCTTCAACAAAATTATAGAAGAAAACTTCCCTAACCTAAAGAAAGAGATGCCCATAAACATACAAGAAGCCTACAGAATTCCAAATAGATTGGGCCAGAAAAGAAATTCCTCCCATCACATAATAGTCAAAATACCAAACGAACAAAACAAAGAAAGAATATCAAAAGCAGTAAGGGGAAAAGACCTATCAGAATTACACCAGACTTCTCACCAGAGACTATGAAAGCCAGAAGATCCTGGGCAGATGTCATACAGACCCTAAGAGAACACAAATGCCAGCCCAGGCTACTATATCCAGCAAAACTCTCAATTAACATAGAAGGAGAAACCAAGATTTTCCATGACAAAACCAATGTACACAATATCTTTCCACAAATCCAACCCTACACAGGATAACAGATGGAAAACTCCATCACAAGATCACAAGATCACAAGGAGGGAAACTTCACCCTAGAAAAACCAAGAAAGTAAACTCCTTGCAACAAACCCAAAAGATGAGAGCCACACAAACATAATTCCACCTCTAACAACAAAAATAACAGGAAACAACAATCACTATTCCTTAATATCTCTTAACATCAATGGACTCAATTCCCCAATAAAAAGACATAGACTAACAGACTGGATATGTAAAGAGGACCCAGCATTTTGCTGCATACAGGAAACACACCTAAGTGACAAAGACAGACACTACCTCAAACTGAAAGGCTGGAAAAATTTTTCCCAAGCATATGGTCCCAAGAAACAAGCTGGAGTAGCCATTCTAATGTCCAAGAGTTATGAGAAAAGATAAGGACAGACTCTTCATATTCATCAAAGGAAAAATCCATGAAGATGAATTCTAAATCCTGAATAGCTATGCTCCAAATGCAAGGGCACCTCCATTCATAAAAGAAGCCTTACTAAAGCTCAAAGCACACATTGTATCTCACACAATAATAGTGGGAAACATATGACCCTTTCACAGACGTCTCCTAAAACCATCAGAAATCACAGATATTTACATTATGATTCATAACGGTAGCAAAATTATGGTTATGTAGTAGCAATGAAATAATCTTACGGTTTGGGGTCACCACAAAGGGTCCCAACATTAGAAAGGTTGGGAAGCACTGCTTCCGTGCTTCTCAAAGTGTATAGGAGATGGCAAGCGACTGACTCACACTGAAGGAAGGAAGACAGCAGGGAGAGTTCCACATCACCCTTTCCCACTTCCCCCACCCCCCTAACAGCAGCTAAAATTTAACAGTGAGATTCAGAGCTGTTCGAATCAAACTGTGAGTACAAGGAACAAAACTCCCAATCCTTCTACGTGACCTGAGGGCAACACAGAATTTGTATCATTCACTTCTGAGGTGGTATGGGTGAAAATGGCCTTCATAAACGCGTAGGCAGTGGCTTAGCTGGAGGCGTGGCCTTGTTGGGAAAGGTGTGGCCTTATTGAAGGAAACGTGTCACTGCGGGTTGGGTTTTGAGGTTTCAGAAGCTCAAGCAAGGCTCAATGGCTCGCTGTCTCTTCCTGCTGCCTGTGGATTCAGATGTGAATCTCTGCTACCTCTCCCGCACCATGTCCGCCTGCGTACTACCGCGTTCCTCTTCAAGCTACCAGGGCTTCAGCGAGTCGCACTCCACACTCCCAAGCTGACTCCAGACACAGAAACACATGGACCATTTACCAAATCTATAGGTTCAGAGAAAACGCTCGATCTCACTGTCCCTAAACTTGCCACATAGGGGAAGGTCTTCTGGAGCAGGCTGAAGAACGTGTAGCCAAGGTCCGAAGTGAGAAGTTAAGGGTTCTTTGGGAAGTCGGTTGTGTTGGATGGTGTTTTGCTAAAGCAAACAGGTGAAGGGCTGTTTTGTTGAAGCAGGCACAAGTGGAAGGAGGTCCTGCTAAAGCAAGCACGTGGAAGCCCACGTGATGAGGGATCCTTCACCAAGGACATGCGTGTATTGGTCTGCCCTGCACTGTGTAGTTGAGCTGCATTTGTCAGGACTCCATAGAGAGAAACGCACCAGAAGACTTTTGGCGGTGTGCTGCGGTTTCTTGACACTTCTGTGGACTTGTTGGTTGGTAGGGCAATGTCAGCTGACACAGACACACCCTGAGGCGAGACCCACGGAAGACACGTGATGCTCGGAGGGCATTTAAAAAGGACCCGACAGTGATGGAGGCTGAGCTTGGCTTCCTTACACAGACAACTGCTTCTTGGTCTCTCGTCTTCATGGAGAGAGGCACAGCAGAGAACTTCTCCTGGCGTTCCTGTTGGCCTTAGTCCCTCCTGCAGACTTGTGCCCAGGCTGAGGCCTGGCTGTCTCTGCTAGGTAGTGCCACCACTGCTGATTCATGTTTGCTGTCCCAACTCTACCAAACTGGACTGCTGGTGTGTCCAGGAAGTGTTTTCAAGGGGATCGAGCTGCCGCTGCTGACTGTGAACTGAATACTGATTTCCAGACAACACAAAGGGAGTTGCCCCAAAGAACCATTTCTAAACAGGTCTACTTCCCCCATATCCTTTCTTTTCCAGTACCTCTGGTAGGTAGTGGGCTAAAAGAGACGTTAAAGTGTTTAAGAACCATCATTAAAAATAGATGGGTATAGAAGGGGAGGGGGAATGGTTAGGGGGATGTTGGCCCGGAAACCGGGAAAGGGAATAACAATCGAAATGTAAATAAGAAATACTCAAGTTAATAAAGATTAAAAAAATAAAAAAAAAAAAAATAGATTTGGGGGTTAAAAAAAAAAAGAGCCGCAAAGCTCTCTGAGCAAAATAGGCAACGAACCTCTCTGAAGCCAGTGCTTCAGATGTCTGCTAAGAGCTTCCAGTTTTGTTCCTCATCTCTGCTGGGTCCTTGAAAGACACAGCCCTGGTTTGAGCACCTAACCCTTTATTCTTCTTTCTTGGCTCTGTAGTACTTTACCCTTCCTGTTTCAAAAAAATCCAAAGAGTGAAATATCTTAAAACCTGCATATCTAATGATAAAGAGGCGGGGAGATCTTTTGTTTTGGTTCGACCGAAAAGGGAACACATATAACCGAAATCGTGGGACTGTGCTCACGTTGTATTAGGCCGCCCGTAGCTGTCTTTTGGTTTTTCTACATCAACTTTCTAAGACCTTCACTTTTTGTGCTGTTATACCATGAAACTGATATGAGAGCAGTAGTTAAGGGTAGGGACTCAGGATGAGGTAACCACATCGATGAGATAGGTCAGCAGGTGAAGCCACTCGCCACTAAGCCTGACAACAGAAGATACACTACCTGGCCCCCCAGGATGTATGAAGGAAGGAGAGAACCCACTGGTTGTACTCTGACCTCCACATGTATTCAGTGGCACATGCGTCCCACACGCAAACAAAATAATAAACCAACATGTAATTTGGAATCAAATAACCTAGGATCCAATCCTACCTTTGCCACTTCGCTGGATGCATGATCAATTGTTTAAGATACTTAAACCTTAGTTATATCCCAGCATGATCATGAGGGGCATCATCTAATTCATAAGAAAAAAATGAGGTAAAGCACATGGGGTACTTAGGAGTTTCTGAACGTTTGTCACTACATTACCAATGTAAGCTACCATCTTTTTAGACTGCTGTGTTAGTGGTTAGGGCTGACATAAGTAAATACCTCGGGTGGAGTCGCTTGTCAGCAGGAATCTATTATCTTGCACTTCTTTGACATAGGCATCGAGTTCAGAATGTCAACGTGATGTTTCTCCTGAGACCTCTCAACCACATCTTCAGCTGACATTCAGAGCTCAAAATTTCTTGGTCCGCCCATGTGGCCTGTGCATGCGCAGTGCGTTTCCCTGGGGTCTCTTTCTCCTAAGAACACCAGTTGTGTTAGGTGAGGGTGCCACCCTGCCTCGTTTCGACTTAATTATGACTTTAAAAGACGTTATCTACAAATACTGTTACATTCTGAAGTGCTGGGTTTGGAACGTCAGTGTATGAGCTTTGGGAAGGACACACTCCGTCCATAATAAACACGTAGCCTTGGTTATCTGCCATGTGTCCGGAAGAACGCCAGAAACGCTTTCCTCTGGACTGGCCCCGAGTATTCTCAGCTTTACCTCGTAAATCTTTTTTCACTCTTGAAGTCAGCTCGCTCAGCAGCTTGCTGGCCTATATGTCTTTATTGTCCAACGTAGAAATAGCCTTTTTCCCAATCACTTTGAATCATAATGTGTGTTCCTTATTAAATACTTAGAAGGTACAAAAGTATATTGAAATAAAAAGGGAACTGCTCATAACCCATAAGGAGATAACCACTATTTGAAATCTGTAAAGTGGGGTAGTGGTGGTGCATGCCTTTAATCCCAGTACTCGGGAGGCCAGGCGAGTCTAAACAGCAAGTTCTTTGACATCTAGGTCTACACAAAAAAAGTCCTTTGGGGGTAGGGAGAAGACTGAAATCTGTAGAGTAGCTGGATTCGTTTTTCTTTCCTCTTCTGCTCTCATATGCATAAAACCTGTTATCTCCCAAATGAGAGTAATAGACTGGCCCATATTTTTCACTTAAAACACTTTCGGCGTCATTCCATGACAAATATCATAAATCTATATCATAATTCTGCTATTACGCAGGACTTCGTAGTCAGTCTGTTTCCCAACACTAGCTTTTTCAAAAAACTGTTATGAAAAACAGTTCAGTGAACTGCCTTGTTAGAGAACATCCTTGCCCTCACCATTTCTATCATAAAACTTTCTTAGATAAATAAAAGAAAACCTGGAATTCGTTTTTATGTATTTCCAGATTGCCCTCCAGAAAGATGCTCCAATTACCCACCTTCTAAGTGCAAACTGGTTAATATAATTGCCAGAAACATGCTGATTTTGCATCAACCTTCTCCTACCCCCTGCCTCCCCCGACTATAACCATCCTTTGGGAAGCCATATCATATTAATTGAACCAATATAACACGGTCCTTTCCCCTCCGAGTGACAAGGCTAAAACAGATGATACAATTTGCAAGGAACACATGGAAACATAGATCCAAGTGCTAGATTGCATGTGGTACAGATGCTAAGCACCCTGGGAGGCTCAACTTATTTCCTTCCACTTTTAGTCCCCGAGCAGGCTTAAAATAAAACACGCCCATGAGTTGTGGTGGGCTGGAAGTATTTTACTAGAGAAATACTGGCTCGTGAGGATCAGCTTCAGAGAGACTAGAGGGAAAACGAGCCCTCCTGTTTATCCTGTTCTCCATGATCATCTGACACCATGTTCACTGACCAAACTCTAGTTACGCTGAAGCCATGTTGGTTTCCTCTCTGCTCTAGCCACAAGAGTCAAGATCTTAAGGTCATGATGAAGCCAGTCTGGGCTATAGTGAGACAGAAAGAGGGAAAGGAATGTGGGGGAAATAGACAGGAAGAGGGAGGGCGAACTATTCCTGAAAAGATAAATAGACCATTGTAACAAAACAGTGAGTCCAAAGAGAGGTTCAAACATACATAGACAACTGATTTTTGTAAACAGCAAACATAATAATAATAATTCAGTGAGAAAGTGATCTTTTAAACAAACAGGTGATGCTGAAACAACTGGATATTTGTATGACAAAAGAGAAAAAATACCATAGCACATATAAAAATTAACCCCAAGTGGGACATTGACAGGAGAGTAAAAATGGAGATGAATAACTTTCGGAGTCAAGCATAGCACAAAACTTCTGTAACGTGGGAGAGGCAAAGATTTCTTAGATGTAACACTAAGTTCATTTTTCATCGATGAGTAAATGGATGAATTAGATTTCACCGAAATGTAGAAATCCTCCTTAAAACGTGAAAACATAGGCAGCAGACTGGAGGAAACACTCCCAAACTGTCCAGTTGCTAAAGACCTCCCAAAACTTCAACAAAAAAGAAATCAAACAACCCACTTTTTAAATTTATTTATTTACTTATTTACATGCCAAATCCTGACACCCCCCCTCCTGGTCCCCCCTCACAGAGTTCCTCTTCCCATCCCCCTTCTTCTTTGCCTCTGAGAGGGCGCCCCAACCCCAGTATCCCTCCACCCTGGTTCATCAAGTCTCTGCAGAATTAGATACATCTTTTCTCACTGAGGCCAGACAAGGCAGTCCTATGCTACATATGTGTCAGCAGCCCCAGACCAGCCTGCATAGGCTCTCTGGTTGGTAGCTCAGACTCTGGGAGCTCCAAGGGGGTCCAAGTTAATTGACACTGTTGGTCTTCCTGTGGGGTTGCCATCCCCTTCAGCTCCTTCAGTCCTTCCCCTAACTCTTCCATAGGGATCCTTAACCTCTGGCCAGGGTTTGCTGTGGGTGTCAGCATCTGTGTCAGTCGGTTGTTGGGTAGAACCTCTCGGAGGACAGCTATACTAGACTCCCGTCTGTAAGCATAACATAGCATCATTAATAGTGTCGGGGATGGGTGTCTGTCGGTGAGATAGCTCTCAAGTTGGGCTACTCCTTAAGTCTCTGCTCTGTCTCTGTCCCTGCATTTCTTTTAGATAGGACAAATTTTAGGTTGAAAGTTTTGCAGATGGGTCGGTATCCCCGTCCCTCCACTGGGAGTCCTGTCTGGCTACTGGAGGTGGTCCCTTCAGGCTCCATGTCCCCACTCTTGGGCATTTTGGCAAAGGTCACCAGCATTGACTCCTGGGAGACAACCCCATCCCAGGCCTCTCAGACTTACAACAGATTCCCCTCACTCCCTACCTCCTACCCCCTCAGCTGCATATATCCATTCATTCTCCTGCCCTCTCTTCTGTCAATACCTGATCCTGCCCTCCTATTCCCCTACCCCTCCCCTCTCCCACTCAGGTCCCTCCGTCCCTCAGCCTCTCATGACTAAGTGGGATTAAAGCATCCTCGTGTAGTCTTTCCTTCTTAACTTCTTTGGGCCTGTGGAGTGTATCATGAATAGTCTGTACTTTTCAGTCAGTGAGTAGTTACTATGTGTGTCACTTTGGACCTGGATTAACTCACTTGGGATGATATTTTCTAGGCCCATCCATTTGCCTGCAAAATTTGTGATGCCCTTGCTATTCATTGCTGCATAGTATTCCATTGTTTAAATTAATCACATTTACTGTAGCCGTTCTTCAGTCGAGAGACATCTGAGTTGCTTCTAGTTTCTGGCTATCACAAATAAAGCTGCTCTGAATATTGTGGAGCACATGTTCTTAGGGTACTGGGGAACATTATGTGCCCAGGAACGGTATAACTGGATCTTCATGTAGAATTATTTTCAATTTTCTGAGAAACTTCCAGATTGATTTTCATAGTGGTGTAACAGCTTGCAATCCCACCAGCCATGGAGGAGTGTTCCTCTTTATCCACATCCTCACCAGCATCTTCTGTCACTTGAGTATTTGACCGTAGCCATTCTGACTGGTATGAGGTAGAATCTCAGGACTATTTTGATTTGCATTTCCCTGATGACTAGGGATGTTGAACATTTCTTTTAAGTGCTTCTCAACCACTCCAGATTCCTCTGTGGAGATTTCTCTGTTTAGCTCTGTACCCCATTTTTAATTGGGTTATTTGGTTTGTTGGAGTCTTAACTTCTTGAGTTCTTTATATATTTGGATATTAGTCCTGTCAGATGTAGGGTTAGTGAAGAGCTTTCCCCATTCTGTAAGCTGATGTTTTGTCCTATTGGCAGTGTCCTTTGCCTTACAGAATCTTCATTTGCATGAGGCCTCATTTATCAGTCAAACACCCCACATTAAAAGTCAGGGAATGAAAGATTTGAACTGACATTTCAACTATGAGAGACATTAATTACCAAGATGGTGCAAACAGCACAAATACACACATCTGCACACTTTAGAAAATGGTTTATAACTTTTGAATAACTATATAAGGTGCTAGCAAGGATGTGGGAAAACTGGAATTTTCCATACATCATTGATGAGAATGGCAAAAGAGTAGGACCACTGTAGATGATTCAGAAACTTCTATAAATACTAAATATGAGGCAGGCATGGTAGGACGTAGCTATCACTGCAGCACGCAACAGGATCTACTTTTTTTTCTTTTATTTTACTTTATTTATTTATTTTTATTGAATGTTTCTTTATTTACATTTCAAATGTTATTCCCTTTCCTGGTTTCCTATCCATAAGCCCCCTATCCCCTTTCACTCCCCTTCTTCTATAAGGGTGTTCCCCTCCCCATCTACCACTGTTACCACCACCACCCCAACAATCCCCTACACTGGGCATCCAACCTTGGCAGGACCAAGGGCTTCTCCTCCCATAGGTGCCCAGCAAGGCCATCCTCTGCTACATATGCAGTTGGAGACATGGGTGAGTTCATGTATAGTCTTTTGGTAGTGGTTTAGTCCCTGGAAGCTCTGATTGGTTAGCATTGTTGTTCTTATAGGGTCGCAAGCCCCTTCAGCTCTTTCAATCCTTTTTATAATTCCACCAACGGGAGTCCCGTTCTCAGTTCAGTGGTTTGCTGCTAGGATTCACCTCTGTATTTGACATGTTCTGGCTGTGCCTCTCAGGAGAGATCTATATCCGGTTCCTGTTGGTATGCACTTCTTAGCTTCATCAAACTCACCTAGTTTTGGTGGATGGATGGATGGATGGATGGATGGATGGATGGATGGATGGATGGATGGATGGATGGATGGATGGATGGATGAATGGATAGATAGATAGATAGATAGATAGATAGATAGATAGATAGATAGATAGATAGATAGATAGATAGATAGATAGATCGATCTCCCATATGTGGGTCAGGCTCTGAATGGCTGTTCCTTCAGTCTCGGCTCTTAACTTTGCCTTCTATGGATATTTTTGTTACCACTTTTAAGAAGTGTGAAGCATCCACACTTTGGTCATCCTTCTTGAGCTTCATGTGGTCTGTGGATTGTATCATAGATAATTCGAGCTTTTGGGTTCATATCCACTTACCAGTGAGTACACACCATGTGTGTTTTTCTGTGATTGGGTTACCTCACTCATGATGATATTTTCTAGTTCCATCCATTTGCCTATGAATTTCATGAAGTCATTGTTTTTTATTCCTGAGTATTATTCCATTGTGTAGATGTACCACATTTTCTGTATCCATTACTCTGTTGAGGGGCATCTGGGTTCTTTCCAGCTTCTGGTTATTATAAATAAGGCTGCTATGAACATAGTGGAGCATGTGCCTTGGTTCCATGTTGAAGCATGTTTTAGATATATGCCAAGGAGAGGTGTAGCTGGGTCCTCAGGCAGTGGAGTATCCAATTTTCTGAGGAACCTCCAGACAGATTTCCAGAGTGGTTGTACCAGTTTGCAATCCCACCAACAATATAGGAGTGTTCCTCTTTCTTCACATCCTCGCCAGCATTTGTTGTCACCTGAGTTTTTGATCTTAGATAGTCTGACTGATATGAGGTGAAATCTCAGGGTTGTTGTATTTCCCTGATGACTAAGGATGCTGAACATTTTTAGGTGCTTCTTGGCCATTTGATATTCCTCAGCTGAGAATTTTTTGTTTAGCCCTGCATTCCATTTTAAGTAGGGTCATTTGGCTCTCTGGAGTCTAACTTCTTGAGTTCCTTGTATATTTTGGATATTAGCCCTCTATCAGATGTAGGATTTGTAAAGATCTTTTCCAAATCTATTGGTTGCCATTTTGTCCTAATGACAGTGTCCTTTGCCTTACAGAAGCTTTGCAGTTTTATGAGGTCACATTTGTCGATTCTTGATCTTAGAGCATAAGCCATTGGTGTTTTGTTCAGGAAATTTTCCCCAGTGCCCATGTGTTCAAGATTCTTCCACACTTTTTCTTCTATTAGTTTGGGTGTATCTGGTTTGATGTGGAGGTCCTTGATCTGATTGGACTTATGCTTTGTACAGAGCAATAAGAATGGAATGATTTGCATTCTTCTACATGCTGACCTCCAGTTGAACCAGCACCATTTGTTATAAATGCTATCTTTTTTTCACTGGATGGTTTTGGCTCCTTTGTCAAAGATCACGTGACCATAGGTGTGCGGGCTCATTTCTGGGTCTTCAATTCTATTCCACTGGTCTATCTCTCTGTCTCTGTACCAATACCATACAGTATTTATCACTATTGCTCTGTAATACAGCTTGAGTTCAGGGATAGTGATTCCCCCAGAAGTCCTTTTATTGTTGAGGATAGTTTTAGCTATCCTGGGTTTTTTGTTATTCCAAATGAATTTACAAATTGCTCTTTCTAACTATAAAGAATTGAGTAGGAATTTTGATGGGGGTTGGCGTGAATCTAGATTGCTTTTGGCAAAATGGCTATTTTTACTATATTAATCCTGCCAATCCATAAGCATTGGAGATCTTTCCATCTTCTGAGATCTTTCTTCTTCGATTTCTTTCTTCAGAGACTTGTAGTTCTTGTCATTCAGATCTTTCACTTGGTTGGTTAAAGTCACACCAAGGTATTTTATTTTATCTGTAACTATTGTGAAAGGTATCATTTCACTAATTTCTTTCTCAGATTGTTTATCCTTTGAGTAGAGGAAAGCTACTGATTTGTTTGAGTTAATTTTATACCCAGACACTTTGCTGAAGTTGTTTATCAGGATTAGTAGTTCTCTGGTAGAACTTTTGGGGTCACTTAAGTATACTATCATATCATCTGCAAATAGTGATATTTTGATTTCTTCCTTTCAAATTTGTATTCCTTTGACCTCCTTTCATTGTCTGATTGCTCTGGCAAGGACTTCGAGTACTATATTGAATAGGTAGGGAGAGAGTGGGCAGCCTTGTCTAGTCCCTGATTTTAGTGGAATTGCTTCAAGTTTCTCTCCATTTAGTTTAATGTTGGTTTCTGGTTTGCTGTCTATTGCTTTTACTATGTTTAGGTATGGACCTTGAATTCATGATCTTTCCAGGACTTTTGTCATGGAGGGGTGTTGAATTTTGTCAAATGCTTTCTCGGCATCTAATGAAATGATGATGTGGGTTTTTTTTTTCTTTAAGTTTGATTACATAGTGGAGTACATTGATGAATTTCCATATATTGAACCATCCCTGCATCCCTATTATTAAGGCTACTTGATCATGATGGATGATTGTTTTGATGTGTTCTTGAATTTGGTTTTCCAGAATTCATTGAATATTTTTGTGTCGATACTCATAAGAAAAATTGTCTGAAGTTCTCTTTCTCTGTTGGATCTCTGTATGGTTTACATATAAGCATAATTGTGGCTTCATAGAAGGAATTAGGTAGTGCTCCTTCTCTATTTTGTGCAATAGTTTGGACAATATTGATATGAGGTCTTCTATGAAGGTCTGATTCTGCAGTAAACCCATCTGGTCCTGGGCTTTTTTTTTTTTTTTTTTTTTTTTTTGGTTGGGAGACTTTTAATGTCTGCTTCTATTTCTTTAGGGATTATGGGACTGTTGAGGTAGTTTATCTGATCCTGATTTAACTTTGGTTTCTTGTATCTGTCTAGAAAATTGTCCATTTCCTCCAGATTTTCCTATTTTGTTGAACATAGGCTTTTGTAGTAGGATCTGATGATTTTTTGAATTTTCTCAGATTCTTTTGTAATGTGTCCCTTTTCATTTCTGATTTTGTTAATTCAAATACTGTCTTTTTGCCCTCTGGTTAGTCTGGTTAAGGGTTTATCTATCTTGTTGATTTTCTCAAAGAACCAGCTCCTAATTTTGTTGATTCTTTGTATAGTTCTTTTTGTTTCTTCTTGGTTGATTTTGTCCCTGAGTTTGATTATTTTCTGCTTTCTACTCCTCTTTGATGTATTTGTTTCTTTTTGTTCTACAGCTTTTAGATGTGCTGTCAAGCTCCTAATGTCTGCTCTCTCCAGTTTCTTTTTGGAGCCATTCAGAGCTATGAGTTTTCCTCTTAGCATTGCTTTCATTGTGTCCCATAAGTTTAGGTATCCTGTGCCTTCATTTTCATTAAAGTCTAGAAAGTCTTTCTTTATTTCTTACTTGACCAAGTTATCATTGAGTAGAGTGTTGTTCAACTTCCATGTGTATGTGGGCTTTCTGTTGTTTTTGTTGTTATTGAAGATCAGCCTTAGACTGTGGTGATCTGATAGGATGCATGAGATTATTTCAATCTTCTGCTTATATGGTCAATTTTAGAGAAGGTACCATGAGGTGCCTTAGTTTCTCTTTCCATGAATTGTACATTAGTAAGACTAGGGTGTTGAAATCTCCCACTATTATTGTGTGAGGTGCAATGTGTAATTTGAGCTTCAGTAAGGTTTCTTTTATGAATGTAGGTGCCCTTGCATTTGGAGCATAGCTATTTGGGATTGAGAGTTAATTTTGGTGGATTTTTCCTTTGATAAATATGCAGTGTTGTTCCTTATCTTTTTGAAAACTTTTGGTTGGAAGTCCATTTTATTCAATATTAAAATGGCTACTCTAGCTTGTTTCTTGGGACCATTTGCTTGGAAAATTGTTTTCCAACCTTTTACTCTGAGGTAGTCTATCTTTGTCACTAAGGCATATTACCTGTATGCAGCAAAATCTTGGGTCTTCTTTATGTATCCAGTCTGTTAGTCTATGTCTTTTTATTGGGGAAATGAGTCCATTGATGTTAAGAGATATTAAGGAATAGTGATTGTCATTTCCTGCTATTTTTGTTGTTAGAGGTGGAATTATGTTTGTCTGTCTCTCTTCTTTTGGGTTTGCTGTCAGGAGTTTACTTTCGTGCTTTACTAGGGTGTTGTTTCCCTCCTTGTGATGGAGTTTTCCATCAATTATCCCTTGCAGGGTTGGATTTGTGGAAAGAGATTGTATAAATTTGGTTTTGTCATGGAAAACCTTGGTTTCTCCATCTATGTTAATTGAGAGTTTTGCTGGATACAGTAGTCTGGGCTACCATTTGTGTTCTCTCAGGGTCTGTATGACCTCTGCCCAGGTTTTACTGCATTTCATAGTCTCTCGTGAGAAGTCTGGTCTAATTCTGATAGGTCTGCCTTTATATGTTACTTGACCTTTTCCCCTTACTACTTTTGATATTCTTTTCTGTTTTGTTTGCCCTTTCGACTATTATTTTATGGGAAGAATTTCTTTTCTGGTCAAATCTATTTGGAGTTCTGTAGACTTCTTGTATGTTTATGGGCATCTCTTTCTTTAGGTTAGGAAGTTTCCTTCTGTAATTTTGTTGAAGATATTTACTGGCCCCTTAAATTGGAAGTCTTTGCTCTCTTCTATACCTATTATCCTTAGGTTTGACCTTCTCATTGTGTCCAGGATATCCTGGATGTTTTGCATTAGGAGCTTTTTGTGTTTTACATTATCGTTGATGGTTGGGTCAATGTTTTCTATGGTATCTTCTGCCCCTGAGATTCTCTCTTCTATCTCTTATATTCTGTTGGTGATGCTTGCATCTATGACTCCTGATCTCTTTCCTGGGATTTCAATCTCCAGGGTTGTCTCCCTTTGTGCTTTCTTCATTGTTTCTATTTCCACTTTTAAATCATGGATGGTTTTGTTCAATTCCGTCAGCTGTTTGGTTGTGTTTTCCTGTAATTCTTTAAGGGATTTTTGTGTTTCCTCTTTAAGGGCTTCTACTTGTTTACCTGTGTTGGCCTGTATTTCTTTAAGTTATTAATGTCCTTCTTAAAGTCCTCTATCATCAACCATGAGCTGTGATATTTAAATCCAAGTCTTGCTTTTCCTGTGTGTTGGGATATCCAGTATTTGCTTTGGTGGGAGAACGAGGCTCTGATATAGTCTTGGTTTCTGTTGCTTAAGTTCCTGTGCTTGATTCTCTCCATTAGGTTGTCTCTGTTAGCTTGTCTTGCCATCCCTGGCAGTGGCTTGACCCTCCTGTAAGCCTGTTTGTCAGCACTCCTGTAGACCTGTTTTCTTTCAGCCAGATCTGGGTACAGTGAGCTTGGGAATGAGTCGGCTCCACGTGCAAGCAGAAACTTGAAGTGTCCTGTCCCAGACAGTTCCTGGGTTTGTGTGCCCTCAGACCACCAGGCAGTTCACTTGGGTCTTACCTCTGCTCTCAGATGTGTCAGTGCTCCTCACTCAATAGAATCTTATAGAAGATGGTCATAAGGCTAAAGCCAGTCTGAACTAAATTGGAAGGCCCGGCCTCAAAATACCAATACATAAATGTTAAATGTGCTCCTGTTACAAAGATGGTGTTATGTCTATTATACATAAATGTTCATTATGCAATTAGATAACTGTCTAATTGTTCCAAAATGAAAATTTCCCTAAAGTTCATCCATGGTTAGACAGATGATGAACATATGGCATTATATATTGTGGGAAAAAATACAAAACTTCAGATGGTACACTGCTATGTGCATAAATGGTGAGGTGCACATATGACTGCATACACATATGACAGTTCTTGAAAGCCCAAGACACTGTAACCATTTGCTCCTAAGGAAGAGATTGGGAGAGCAGACAGGCAAGGGAAACCTTGCTTTTTACGGACCCCTTGTTTGTTCATTTGTTGTTTGTTTGTTTGTTTGTTTGTTTGTTTGGATACACATGTCATTACCTATCAAAACCATCCTTAAGAGAGTAAAAGGAATTTTAATATTTTCAAAACTCCTGCTTTATGCTCAGATTATCAAAGTAAACCATCGACAAAACGGATTGTTGACCTCATCACATTCGCATCTATGGCCCCAAACTCAGATAATAAACTGAGATGAGTGCTAATTTGTGGGTCACTGTGTTTAATTGCTATAGAATAAAATATAAAGTGATTTATGAAGTCCCCTTGATATATTTGTCTGCAGACTTTTCAAGGTATTTTGGAAAAGCTATGATCACATACATTTCTATAACATATACATTCAAAGAGCATAAACACAATAACACGTAATGCGTATCTCAAAGTCTCAGAGGCAGATGACATTTGTTTGACTACAAAACTAAAAAGACAAGTCAAAATGTATTTGGAGATGAGAATGTGCCTCAGTGGTGAAGCACTTACCCAGCATGCAAGTTCAATTCAGCACCTCTGTGTGTGTGTGTGTTTTGTGTGTGGTGTGTGTGTGTGTGTGCTGTGTGTGTGTGTGTGTATGGGGTGTGTGTGTGTGTGTGTGTCTGTGTGCATGTCTGTCTGTGTTTATCTGTGCGTGTCTGTGCGTGTGTGTGTGTGTGTCTGTGTGTGTGTGTCTGTGTTGTGTGTCTGTGTGTGTGTCTGTTTGTGTGTCTGTGTGTGTGTGTGTCTATCTCTGTCTCTCTGTCTCTGAATATGTGGGTCTGTCTGTGTCTGTGTGTATACATGTCTGTCTGTGTGTGTCTGTGCATGTCTGTGTGTGTGTGTATGTATGTGTATGTGTGTGTGTGTATTACTTGAAATCACAATTACTATATATTCCTGAACTCCGACTTTTTCTTCCAATAGCAGATAAAACCACGTCCTCTATCGTGGTAAACTGATGTTTGAACTTTCTCCCATCTGCTAGGAAGCTCTCTCTGCAGCTATTCTTCACTGACTGCTACAGAAAGCTTTGACCAAAGCAACCGGTACAAAGCTCAATGGTAGAGGACTTGGCTAAAACTTCAACTGCCCTCAATGAAGAAGAATCAGAAATATGGGAGCATAATGTTTTATTTTTCTTTTATTTTATGTGTATGAGTATTTTGCCTGCATGCGTGCCTGGTGCCCTGGAAGACAGAAGAGGATGAGCAACTCCTGGAACTGGAGTTAGGAATGGTTTTAGGGCATTGTGTGGGTGCTGCAAATGCAGGTCCTCTGTGAGAGCAGCAATTGCTCGTAATTGCTAAGCGATCTCTCCAGGCCCCTGAGACATAATCTTAATTCCACCTTCTGCATGCCCTTCATCAGTCAGCAGACTAGAAAAACTGCAGTATTTTCTCTTCAGCTGGAAGTCTTTTGAGGTCTACTGTAAATAGTTGTAGGTCAGCGTCTCAACAACTTTTCTATAAAACACAAAATAGAATATGTCCAAATGTTATATTTTTCAGGACTATTAGGTTCCAATGTTATTAAGCTCAGACTTGAACCAGCCCTGTAGGGTGAATTGCAAGAAACACACTCATAAATTCTCCATGAATTCAGTCTTGTTCATTCGGACAGTCTGCATGTTTCGTAAATGTTCCCAGGAGGCTTGTTTCTGCTTTGGATTCCTCGCCAATATTACATATATTCAATTCCAAGTATGTATGTGACTTTACTCTCCTATATTGTAGGTGCATAAACAGAAAATTTAAAAATATATGCAGGAAACCACACTTTTCAAATAATTTTGTGCATTAATAAAACAAGCAATCTTATTACAATAATAAGAAAAGTCACAGAGATTCCAAGGACTAGCTTCTAGTTCAGTCTGTTCTGAGAGTTGGTTGTGGTACTCAGCATAGTTAGATAGGCTGTTTCCCAAAACCCAGGGAAACGTGTTGTTTGTCTCATGAGGCTGTGACACCCATTACCAAATGCACACTGTTCTCTCTGTGTTCTGTTTGTGGGTGGTTTTTTTTTTTTAATATCGTGCTAAGGGTGATTGATGGCTTCATGTCAGCCTTAATAAATACTCCAAGGCAAAATAAACAGAATGGCTATTTTACTAGTTTTATTAGTCGTGCCTTCAATCTACACATCAAGTCATTTTATAAAATTTTTCTTTTCATTTTTGTCTGAGTGAGTACTCTCTGCCCCCACCGGCCTGGGCTTAACTTGGTTGTGTGCACCAAGTTTGTGCTGGGAGAACTGTGACTCTGTCAAGTTCTTGTATGGGCCGTTTCTGGAATTATTGATAGTACTTGAAATCCATGATCTCTCAGCAGTCATCATTCTCCGCCACTTTATTGAGGGGTAATTGACACACAATAATCTGCACATATTTAGAGTGCATGGTCTGATTGGTTTTGACATATCAGCACACTCAGGAAACACTATGCTGTCTGGTTTTTCAGCTTGTTGTCTCACGGCCAGGTCATACAAGCCCTACAACTTCATTCTCTGTCAAAGAAGTTCGGGCTGTTAAAATGTTTTCTATTTCCATATAGATTTTGGATCAGTTCATTGGTTTCTACACACACACACACACACACACACACACACACACACACACCACACCACACCACACCACACCACATACCACACCACAACACACACACACTCACTCACACACACACACACACCACAACACACACCACACACGCACACACACACACACACACACACCACACACACACACACCACACATACCACACATACACACACACACCACACACACACCACACACACCACACACACACACACACACACACACCCACACACACACACACACCCACACACCACACACACACACACACACACACACACACCACACACACCACACACACACCACACACATGCACCACACACACACACACACACACACACACACACACACACATGGCTGCTGGTATGTCTCATTTTCATAACACATAGGACAGGATAAAAAACTGTCTTAATGCCAGTGTCTGATCATCCTGAGATCCATTGGTTCCTACTTGGTTTTGATCTATTGATTCCTCATTAGGAATAGCATTTCCCTTATTACTTGCCAGCCTCTTCGGTGTGCATTGAACCCCAGAGCTTGAGAGGTTACCATGCTGAGAGCTGGGTATTTGCGCATGGTCGTAAATACTGCTGAGGTCTGCTCTTGGAAGCAATTAAATGACTTGAAACAGTGTGGGCTGTCTGCATCTCTCTGTGATTATTCCTTCCATGACTCTGGCAGTGCTCCATCCAGAGATGGTTATTCCCCAATCCTAAAGCAAGATCCTTCTGTGAACTCTGCCAGGCATGCCAGGAGCCATGTGCTTTTTAAGTCCGCTCAGTGGATCAGAGCGTCTCTAGCCCTGTCGCCTCATCTCTTCACATAGCTCTCCTCGGGGCAGATAATTCCCTCCCATGTATTTTCCAGTCAGTACATGGGAGTTCTTTCTTCATGTATCTTCCTCTTCTGCTGCACTTGGTATTGGTCTTCTTGTACCCTCAGCTGTTTCTTTAACTCCTGACTGCACCTTCGCTTCCCTTAAGCCTTTTGAAAATTTGATGATCCATCCCGTTCCTTTGTTATCCCTC
>NC_046170.1:5154867-5174602 GCF_011064425.1 Rattus rattus
GGCGATGTCTCTTCTCTGCCTTCTAAGGCAGTGCTCTCAAGACTCGCTGTCTATAAGTTTAGATCAAGGGGACTCTCTACTAATTCGATCCCGTCCTAATGAGAAAAGTTCACATGTGAAGTTGTAAGCCCTCCTTAAAGAGTGCTGCCACATTAAATGATGTTCAGGAATGGCAATTAGCCCCGAGAACGTGTAAACACATGCACGATTGTGAATTTAGATGTGAATCTTATTCCCTTAATTACGCTGCATTTAATTGAACCATGCTGGAGTAGGTTACAAAATCAGACAGGAAGTGGAGTTTAGAAGTCACCTCAGAGGCTACTTCAACCCATAAAAGCTTTTCTCTCCTCTCTCCAGCACACTTTATCTTGATTCTGTTGACATAAATTAAAATGTACTCAATGTCAATTTGGCCCTTGGATGCAATGCCTAGGCAAATTATTTCCTATAAGGGAAACAGAAAAATGAACATGAACATGGAATGGAACAGAAAAATGAAAGCGGGAAGGAAACATACACGGTACCTACTATGCACTTGTCGCTCTCAGTCCTTCAATGTATAATAACCTTCCCAGTCAATATTGATACTCCTCTAACTCAACAGTCATGTTTGTATCTTTGGATGTATAGATTATTTTTATAGAACTATTAAGAGCCATTTCGAAGAAACTGCTTTCCTGTACTCAATAGTCTATATAATCACTAATAAGTTTATATCCATTTCCGTGGGGATGTCTTCATTTCTAATGTAATTGGAATCAAGCCGGCTATGCAGTTTCTTGCTCTTTGATTTTTTTTTTTTACCAAAATTATGTTATCAACATTTCATATGTCACTGCAAATTTTCCCTCGGTGATTTCGAAGGGCCCGTTATGTTTCATCAGCTGGATACGCTGTAATTAGTCTAACCTCTCCAGTATTTAGGGGGTCAGCATTTAGATTACTGAGAACCCTCTTTTCTCTGGAACAGACTTCACCTACAGTGGGAATACTATGTCCACTGCAAGCTATAACACGGTTGAAAGCTAAAGGTTGACGCACACACACACACAAAAAAAAAAAAAAAACATAATTAGCAGTGGGTGGAGATGTGAGGTGAGCTCAGCCGGCTAGAGGGAAGAGTTGCAGCATGAAGCCCTTTGTACTGTTATTTGTTGAGCCCAAAACTGAAGAGGGCTGAGCTCAAAATAATTAGGCATGCGTGTCCTGGGCTCCAACTCTTCCCAAGGCCTAAAACACACCTGTGCACTCTTTCATATAGTCTTAATATTAACTCCTCTCCCTTTTTGGTAGTTCATTTTTATTTAGATTGTTTGTAACTTATAGCCAAACGGAGGAACTTATTAAGAAATGGCTCTGCAGTCATGGAGGCTGAAGGTCCTTCAAACAGCCACATCCCATCTACTAATGTACTAATCCAATACTGAGTCTGTTAATTCAAATGCTAAGCTCATCCAAGAAATTGCCTCCCAAACACACAGATACACTGTTTTCAGATATCGGGCACCATGGTCCATTTGAGGTCAAGTATAAAGTTAACCATTCCAAGTCCACTCCTTCTCAAATGTGACATTCATATCCATCTCCTGAATCCATACTTGATCTCTAAAGGAAGCCAATGCCGAAACTTCTCGTAGAACCACCCAAAATATGCTAAAAGAATTTCCCAAAAGAGGAAAGTGTTTGAGTGACATTTATTCTTCTTTATATCCTAAATATTGGGTTGTAAAAATAATCATACTTAAATACTATGAAATAGTATTTAAGGACATACATAGTATGTCCCTGACAATCTTGTGATAATTTGATAGAAGTTAGAGTCATTTCAGAGAAGGAAATCTAAATTGAAAAACTAACCCCACATATACTGGACTGGCGTGTGGGCAAGACTATGGTACAATTTCTTGCTTGGTGATCGATTTGGGAGGGGCCAGCTCACTGTGGGCAGTGCCATCCCTGGGATGCTGGTGCTGGATGCCGTAAGTAAGCAGGCTGAGCAAGCCATGGGAAGCAAGTCAGTGCACAGCACTCCTGCATGGCCCCTGTATGTTCCATTGCCCTGCCCTGCTTGAATTCCTGCCCTGACTGTCTTCAATGATGAACTGTGATATAGAAAGCAAGCAAAATAAACCTTTTCTTCTTCAAGTTGCTCTTGTTCATGGTGTTTAATCACAGCAATAGGAACCCCAACTAAGAGACAGTTATATGATTAAGAGAATAAGGAGGAAGACAACACACACACACACACACACACACACAATTTACAAAACAAGGAGTAAATGATGATATTAGTCTTCCTGTGCTTGTCACTGGTATTTCTGCATTCTACTGCCCTTTAGATACACCCTTGTCTTCACTGATTGCTCAGATGCTCATAGGGAGTGACCCCAGTCTACATTCCTGAAAGGTCTAGGTCATTCATAATCCTGCTTGAACTGAATTATAGTTTTCCATTTACCTCGACTATATAATATGCATAGTAATACTAATGTCTTAAGCCTAAAGTATTTTGCACCTTCCAAACCCATCCTTACTTCCACTGGATGATAACTGGCCAACTTCCTCTTGATAATCAAGAGGGAATAACACTCGAAATGTAAATAAGAAATACTCAAGTTAATAATAATAATAAAAAAAAAAAGAATTGGCCCAGACAGCTCCTTAAGTCCTGCCATACCTATTGATTCGGGGGAATGAGGAAGTCAAGTAACCTGGTAACAGTTTTAGCTTCCAATTTAGCAAAATCATTGTGGTTCTCAGTGAAAGAATTCTTCTGCCTAGAACTAAGCCTTCTAAGCCAGCAAGGAGTAGAGTCCCAGGAACAGGAAATGAACATTCTGTTGGTGAATTGCTAGGGGGAAATGGTAAGTGACCCTATTACCATCCCTTCTCCTTCATTGACTTCCTAAATCCATTGATTCTGGAGGTAGGAGAAACAATTATACATTAAATACTGAATCAGAGCATATTTGGCCTTTATGGAAATTTTGTTCCAGATTTTTTTATTAAGATTCATTTTTAATTCTATCTGTATGTTACATGTGGGGGGTGCATATGAGCACAGATGCCCACAGAGGCCAGAAATATTGAATTGACTGGAATGATAATCACATCCTCTGCAAGAGCAGCAAACATTCTTTACCACTGAGCTATCTCTTCATCCCTACCCTAGCCCTCTAAGTCGCCGATACCCAATTGATGCTGCCGTTAGTCTTTAAAGGGCCACTGCAAATGCGTATACTGGCATATGTTTATTCTCCCTGAACTTGGGAAGCAAAGTCATGAGTAAGCCAGTTTGGGACACATAGCAAGACTATGTAGTGGTTTTCTTTAAAGGCCTTTCTTTGTTCTATCCAGCCATCTGTTTTAGGATGGTGAGGTATATGGTGAGGACAATGAGTTCTGTAGCCATGCCAGTAGATGGTGCACGCACGACGCAGAGGCGTCTCCTCCTCTGTTATCTGAGCATAAAGAATTCCCGAGGCCATATATACAGGAACTATCAATACTGAGAGAAAAGCATTTTATTAAGAGGTCGATTAAAGCCCTTCCAGTCTGAGCCAGTGCCCTGAGCAGACCTTGGGCGCTGGCTCCTCACCCAGTCCCATGACACCCAGAGGAAGCGACTCCCAGATGCTCTGAAACACTCAGGATCACCCAGGCCACAACACCTGAAGTAACTGGATTTAGGATGCAGGAACCCCTGTCCAGCCACTGGCAAGGGTCCCTTCCCGTCTGAACCTGGTCCCTGAGCAGACCTGGGGCGCTGACTCTGCATCTAATCTTACAACGACCAGAGGGAGCCTGACTCTCAGGTGCTCTGAAACACTCAGGACCACAGGATCACAGAGGAAGCTCAACTCCCAGGACATTGGACACACCAAGAGCACTGGAGCTCTTACATACTCAAGAACACAGTTGAGGCCACGTCTTTCCCAACAACCAGCATAACTGGGAACCCCACCACCACAGGAATTAGGAAACCCAAATCCTCCCAGCCAGAGGCATGGGTTCCTTCCAGTTTGCACCTGTGCCAGGAGCAAACCCAGAGTGCTGGCTCCCCACACACTCCTGCAACACCTAGAGAAAGCTTGACTCCCAGGAGCTCTAATATAACAGGACCTCAGGAACTTGCTCACACCAGAATGTCAGGACCCCAGAGGCAGCTAGACTCAATCAAGTCAGAGGCTGAAATCAATCAAGTAGAAACAAAAATGACAATACAAAGAATCAACAAAAACAGGAGCTGGTTCTTTGAGAAAATCAAAGAGATTGACAAACCCTTAGCCAGACTAACCAGAGGGCACAGAGAGAGTATCAAAATTAACAAAATCAGATAAGAAAAGGGAGACATAACAACAGAATCTGAGGAAATTCAAAAAAAATCATCAGATCCTACTACAAAAGCCTATGCTCAACAAAACAGGTAAATCTAGAGGAAATGGATAATTTTCTAGACAGATGCCAGGTACCAAAGTTAAATCAGGATCAGATAAACTATCTCAACAGTCCCATAACCCCTAAAGAAATAGAAGCAGTCATTAAAAGTCACCCAAACAAAAAAAGCCCAGGACCAGATGGGTTTAGTACAGAATTCTATCAGAACTTCAAAGAAGAACTAATACCAGTATTCTTCAAACTGTTCCACAGAAGGAACACAACCCTATTTATTCTTTGAATACACAATTACGCTTATACCTAAACCACATACAGGCCCTACAAAGAAAAATAACTTCAGACCAATTTCCCTCATGAATATCGACACAAAAATACTCAATAAAATTCTCACAAACCGAATCCAGGAACACATCAAAACTATCATTCACCATGATCAAGTAGACGTCAAACCAGGGATGGTTCAATATGTGGAAATTTATCAGTGTAATCCACTATATAAACAAACTCAAAGGGAAAAAAACACAGGATCATCTCATTAGCTGCTGAGAAAGCATTTGACAGAATTCAACACCCCTTCACAATAAAAGTCCTGGAAAGATCAGGAATTCAAGGCCCAGACCTAAATATAGTAAAAGCCATATACAGCAAACCAGTAGCCAACATCAAACTCAATGGAGAGAAACTTGAAGCAATCCCACTAAAATCAGGGACTAGACAAGGCTGCCCACTCACTCCCTACCTATTCAATATAGTCATCAAATTCCTAGCCAGAGCAATCAGGCAACAAAAAGAGATCAAAGGAATACAAATTGGAAAGGAAGAAGTCAAAATATCACTATTTGCAGATGATATGACAGTATACTTAAGTGACCCCAAAAGTTCCACCACAGAACTACTAAGCCTGATAAACAACTTCAGCAAAGTGACTGAATATAAAATTAACTCAAATAAATCAGTATCCTTCCTCTACTCAAAGGATAAACAGGCTGAGGAAGAAATTAGGGAAATGACACCCTTCACAATAGTCACAAATAACATAAAATATCTTGGTGTGACTCTAACCAAGCAAGTGAAAGATCTTTATGACAAGAACTTCAAGTCTCTGAAGAAAGAAATTGAAGATCTCAGAAGATGGAAAGATCTCCCATGCTCATGGATTTGCGGAATTAATATAGTAAAAATGGCCATTTTGCCAAAAGCAATCTACAGATTCAATACAATCCCCATCAAAATTCCAACTCAATTCTTCATAGAGTTAGAAAGAGCAATTTTTAAATTCCTTTTGAATAACAAAAAACCCAAGATATCGAAAACTAAAATCAACAATAAAAGAACTTCTAGGGGAATCACCATCCCTATCCTCAAGCTGTATTACAGAGCAATAGTGAAAAAAAATTATGATATTGGTACATATCAGAGACAGGCAGGTAGATCAGTGGGATAGAATTGAAGACCCAGAAATGAACCCACACAGCTATGGTCACTTGATCTTTGACAAAGGAGCTAAAAACATACAGTGGGGGAAAAAAAGATAGCATTTTCAGCAAATGGTGCTGGTTCAACTGGAGGTCAGCATGTAGAAGATTGCAAATCAATCCATTCTTACCTTCTTGTACAAAACTCAAGTTCAAGTAGATCAAGGACATCCACATAAAACCAGATACACTCAAACTAATAGAATAAAAAGTGGGGAAGAGCCTTGAACACATGGGCAGAGGGGAAATTTTCCTGAACAGAACACCAATGGTTTATGCTCTAAGATCAAGAATTGACAAATGAGACCTCATAAGATTGCAAAGCTTCTGTAAGGCAAAGCGCACTGTCATTAGGAAGAAATAGTATCCAACAGACTGGGAAAAGATCTTTACCAATCTGATAGAGAGGGCTAATATCCAATATATACAAAGAACTCAAGAAGTTAGACTCCAGAGAGTCCCTATTAAAAATGGGGTAGAGAGCTAAACCAAGAATTCTCAGCTGAGGAATGCCAAATGGCTGTGAAGCTCCTAAGAAAATGTTCAAAATCCTTAGTCATAAGGGAAATGCAAATCAAAGCAACCCT
This sequence comes from Rattus rattus, assembly GCF_011064425.1. Taxonomy (NCBI): domain Eukaryota; kingdom Metazoa; phylum Chordata; class Mammalia; order Rodentia; family Muridae; genus Rattus; species Rattus rattus. The sequence continues at coordinate 5,161,331 of NC_046170.1, forward strand.
GAGATTTCACCTCACACCAGTGAGAATGGCTAAGATCAAAAACTCAGATCTGACAGCAGATGCTGGTGAGGATGTGGAGAAAGAGCAACACTCCTCCATTGTTGGTCATATTGCAAGCTGGTACAAGCACTCTAGAAATCAGTCTGGAGGTCCCTCAGAAAATTGAACATACTACTACCTGAGGACCCAGCTATACCTCTCCTAGGCATATACCCAAAAGATGCTCCAACATATAACAAGGACACTATGTTCATAGCAGCCTTATTTATAATAGCCAGAAGTTGGAAAGAAACCAGATGCCCTTCGACAGAGGAATGGGTACAGAAAATATGGTACATTTACACAGTGGCGTACTACTCAGCTATTAAAAACGATGACTACATTAAATTTTTAGGCAAATGGACAAAACTGGAAAATATCATCCTCTGTGAAGTAAACCAATCACAGAACACACACACACACACACACACACACACACACACAGTATACACTCACTGATAAGTGGCTATTAGCCCAAAAGCTTGGAATACCCAAGATAAAATTTACAGACCACATGAAACTCAAGAAGAAGAAAGACCAAGGTGTGGATGCTTCAGTACTTCTTAGAAGGGGGAACAAAATACTCATAGGAGGAAATACAGAGACAAAGTGTAGAGCAGAGTCTGAAGGAAAGGCCATCCAGAGACTGGCACACATGGGGATCCATCCCACATGCAGTCACCAAACCCAGACACTATAGAGGATGCCAAGAAGTGCATGCTGACAGGAACCTGATAGAGCTGTCACCTGAGAGGCTCTGCTAGAGCCTGACAAATACAGAGGTGGATGCTTGCAGCTAATTATTAGACTGAGAATGGGGTCCCCAATGGAGGAGTTAGAGAAAGGACTGAGGTAGCTGAGAGGGTTTGCAATCCCATAGGAAGAACTACAATATCAAGCAACCAGACACCCCAGAGCTCCCAGGGACTAAACTACCATCCCAAGAGAATAGAGGGATGGACCTATGGCTCCATCCGCAAATGTAACAGATGATGACCTTGTTGGGCATCAATAGAAGGAGAGGCCCTTGGTCCTGTGAAGGCTCGATGCCCCAGTGTAGGGGAATTCCAGGGTAGGGAGGCAGGAGGGAATGGGGGGCACCTTCATGGAGGCAGGGGTTGGGGGATGGAATAGGGGTTATTTGGAGGGGAAACTGGAACATGGATAGCATTTGAAATGTAGATAAAGAAAATATTTAATAAAAAATGAAAACAGGTTGATTAAAATGCTGAGGCACTTGAGTGACAGCTCAAATTGTATGCTACACAAGTGTGCAAATCTTAGTTTGATCTCCCCTAGCTCCCATGTAAGACAGGCATAGTGCACTTGTAATCGCAGTGCTGATGACGTTGAGACAGGGCTATCTCAGGGCTCTCTGGCTACCAACCTCGCCTAAACTCAAGCCCAGATCCCCATGAAATCTTTTCTCACACACGTGCACACCTGTGTGCACACATCTGCACAGACACACACGGATATGTAAATTAATATCATAAAACATAAAATCAAAGGCCAGATACGGTAACCCACAACTCTAATTCCAAGAGGCAAGTAGATATGTGAGTTCCAAGCCAGCCCAGTCTACGTAGTGAGTTTCAGGACATCCGGGGCTCTGTAGAGAGATCCTGTCTCAAATACATAAAATAAAATAAATACTGAAAACATGGAGTTCTCCAATACTCACAAGACAGCAGACAAGGGCATGGAGGTTTCAGTCGGTTCCTGTAAAAATTAGTAAAAATAAATGGAGATATTCGGCTTATTATGCTAAGACTTATCTATAATGTTAAAATAATATGTGTGTAAGAGAAGCAGAGTGTTTCTAATTGGTTGCAAGCCTTCGACTTTATTCCAGTAAAATATAGTTGTATTAAATATAAGGTAAAGCACTCCAAAATAGTATAATAAAAATTAATCAATTTGCTTTAGGGACTATTAACTATAAGACACTCAGATTATAAATAATAATTATTTGATGGTCCATTAAGAAGAGAACTTAGGCTGTTCACAGAAAATCCAATTAAATATTTTAACTGAGTTCCAAATTTTTAAGGGTGGAGTCTTAAAAACGCTAAGCTATCGTAATAGAACACCCTTTTAGCACAAGTTACTTTTTCCTCAGAATGAATGTTACTGGGGTTTTTTTTCCCCTGTATCTTTTTTTTTCCTCTCTGTCCTCTTGAGTGCCCAGCACAAAAGCGTAATGGTATGTTACCAGTATGCTGACATGGCACCAAGATTATTTTTCCAACATGGTATGAGAAAATGTCATCGAGAGCTAACACAAATTACGGCTTAGAGGGAAGGCTGTCAATATCCCCACAGACAGTGTCAAGTCTAGGGGTGAGAAGAGTCGAGAAATGTAAGAAGCAATAACAAAGGTAAAGAGACTGAGAAAACAGCCAGAACGTGTCGAAGGAGTGGGACACAGTAGAGGATCAGAAATGGTCGAGTGTGCACGGAGCAAGCGTGACTGTCTACATATCAGAATCGTTTTCAGAACTAGTCAGGATCCCAAAACAATAAGTAAAAGGCATAAAGTCTCAGGCCAACTTTCTCATTGTTGCTTGGGAGATGCTCTGATCATTAAATGAACAAATACGCTTGCTCTATCATTCCAGGGACACCGTGGGTCTGCATTCCATCATAGCTGCGGTCAGGAGTTCTTTATTTACCGGTTCATTAGTTAGAAGATCATTGACTATCAAAGTTGGCCCAACTCTATTCAGTCACCACTATTATGGAACCTAGAGATTTTTCACAAAAATCCAAAGGAAAGCTGAAATCGCTGATTGAAGCCAAGCCAGAATGTCCCGGCTTAGAATCTGGACTGTTGCTAACGTCTCTTCTCCTACCTGAGCAGAAGAGTCAGAGTGGTCTTTGCTGTAAACAGATCTTCCTGGACTGCGATGTCATCGTGTAAAGTGATCGATGGTGCTCCATAGCACCAGCCAAGCACTCACCAGGAGTATCTGAGCTCCCTAAACCATCTGGGTGCCCTGTAAAACTGTTCCTTATAATTAAGTCAAACGGTGGCCAAAATTACTTAACTCATATCATTTATTTTGATAAAATATCTTCTTGGTTCAGCTTCCCAGGGTTAAGACACTTGCTTTGCTTAATTTACAACTCTGTCAGCTTGACAGCGGACCAACAGTGTAGCAAGACTTGGCAGCTGACCAGGGAGGTTGTGCATGTGCTGGGTCAGTTTGGAAAAAATAAATAAAAGTTTTCGAATCACAATGAAGCCACGGTGCGCCTCCTGACATGCAAATTGCTGAAACACGTTATAAACAAGTACCATCGGGTCAAGGAACCATTTTTAAAGGTTGGCTGCGATTGGGGAAAAAAATCTAGACTTTCTAAGGAAAGGTGAGATGAAAAGGTAGAAAATATTTTCTTTTAATTATTTCCACAAGAAAAACAAACATGTGTCCAAACTATTGGCCCTTTGCCCCATATAAACTATAAGTAACCAGAATGATAGCAATATAGGTAAAGCTGTAAATCTATAATCAATTTAATTATGCATAGCAAAACTTTTTTTTGGTAGAGATTCACATTGTATCCCACAATTGTAAATTGTGACCTATTTAGCCAAAGTTGATCCCAAAATCATTGCAGTGGTCCTGTTTCAGTTTCCTTCCATGGAAGATATTTTCAGTATTTGTTTGTTTGTTTGTTTATTATTGTGTGTATTCATAAAAGGAGTCACAGAACAGCTTTGTGGAGTCCATTCTCTCCACTTGTATGTGTGTTACAGGAGTTGAATTCAGGTAGTCAGGCTTACACAGCAAATTCCTTCACCCACAAAGCCATCTCACCAGCCCTCTGAGGCAATCTTTTGAAAACAAGGTCACAATAAGTAAAATTCCTAAGCTCTGTGTCGTAGCTCACACCTGTAATTTTAGTACTTGGGAAACCGATGCAGAAAGGTCATGCATCCAAGGCCCAACTGCATAGACTCTGGAAGGAAGAGGATAAAAGAGAGGAGGTGAAGGAGACAGTCACTCTACAGAATGTACTCCTGTCTTCTGACAGAACCAGAGACAGAGCTAGACTGTCTCCATGCAATGTAATTTTCTTATTATGATTTTAAGTGATATTGTTGCATGTAGACCCTGCCTTAGACGAGCATCTTCAGAATAAAAGATATAAGATAGATGCATATCTGTGGAGAGTACAGCCTAATAGGTAAGGCATGTACTCCATGAACAAACTTAGATTTGATATGTTAACCGTGGCAGATTATATAACCTTAAGTGGTTTGTTTTTCTGAATGTTTGGTTTTTTATTTCTTTGTTTTCCTGAATGTGTGGTGGGTTTTTTTATTTCTTTATATTTCTGAAAGGTTTGCATAATTGCTGGTTGGAGGATGGTGAGAGATAAATATGTCCTCATCTCATCTAGTCACTGTTGTTTACATAATAGCACATTATAACAAGAAATATAAAGTACATAGTTCTGAACCATGAGATGTAGCTGGCCAGAGGTGAGTCTTACTAGGAAGGTCAGAGAGTTTGTTAAATGTATGTTACGAATCAGACCATTAGATCTAAGAGGTCCACTTTATTCTGGCATAAGTACTGAAAACCTAACAACAAAAGAGAGAGAAGGCTGATTGTATCATGAGCCAGCTAAAAAGAGATTCACAAAAACAAGTACTCATTTTCATACAGAGACGAGTCGCTAAAGAAACCTGAAATGAATGCTGGATAGAAGTAAAACTTTGCTTTGATTAGCTGTATCAATGGAGTAAACATAGATAAACAGATATAATTATAGATAGATGGATAGATAGATGATAGATAGATAGATAGATAGATAGATAGATAGATAGATAGATAGATAGATAGACAATAGAAGATAGATAATAGAGAGAGTGGACAGGCAGACATGATGGACAGACAGACAAGACAGCTGGTAGTTTGAGAAATCACCCATAAAATAATGTAGATCAGTTCTAGCCATTGGTAGAGTTTTTTTTTTTTATTTCTTATCAAAAATCTCAGTTTTCCATACTGAATTTATCGATTATAAGGCTGAAAATGACTTGAAGTCAGACATCTAAGACTAGTTTTTGTTTGCTTCTTTGATATAGATCTTAAATAGAATCTTACAATCTTTGTTGGGGTCCCATTCTTTTGTACAGTATCCGGTCTTGGTATGGAGGTCCTCTATTTACAGCTTGTTCATTTCAGTTGTTAGATTTTCAATGCATGCTTATTGCTTTTACTATTTTTTTTCTATTTTTTTTATTAACTTGAATATTTCTTATATACATTTTGAGTGTTATTCCTTTCGGTTTCGAACAACATCCTTCCCCTCCCTTCCTTATGGGTGTTCCCCTCCGACCCTCCCCCATTGCCCGCCCTCCCCGCAACAGTCCTAGTTCACTGGGGGGTTCAGTCGTAGCAGGACCCAGGGCTTCCCCTTCCACTGGTGCTCTTACTAGGATATTCATTGCTACCTATGAGGTCAGAGTCCAGGGTCAGTCCATGTATAGTCTTTAGGTAGTGGCTTAGTCCCTGGAAGCTCTGGTTGCTTGGCATTGTTGTACATATGGGGTCTCGAGCCCCTTCAAGCTCTTCAGTTCTTTCTCTGATTCCTTCAACGGGGTCCTATTCTCAGTTCAGTGGTTTGCTGCTGACATTAGCCTCTGTATTTGCTGTATTCTGGCTGTGTCTCTCAGGAGCGATCTACACTTCTGCACTTCTTTGCTTCATCCATCTTGTCTAATTGGGTGGCTGTATATATATGGGCCACATGTGGGGCAGGCTCTGAATGGATGTTCCTTCAGTCTCTGTTTTAATCTTTGCCTCTCTCTTCCCTGCCAAGGGTATTCTTGTTCCCCTTTTAAAGAAGGAGTGAAGCATTCACATTTTGATCATCCGGCTTGAGTTTCATTTGTTCTAGGCATCTAGGGTAATTCAGGCATTTGGGCTAATAGCCACTTATCAATGAGTGCATACCATGTATGTCTTTCTGTGATTGGGTTAGCTCACTCAGGATGATATTTTCCAGTTCCAACCATTTGCCTACAAATTTCATAAACTCGTTGTTTTTGATAGCTGAGTAATATTCCATTGTGTAGATATACCACATTTTCTGTATCCATTCCTCTGTTGAAGGGCATCTGGGTTCTTTCCAGCTTCTGGCTATTATAAATAAGGCTGCGATGAACATAGTGGAGCACGTGTCTTTTTTATATGTTGGGGCATCTTTTGGGTATATGCCCAAGAGAGGTATAGCTGGATCCTCAGGCAGTTTAATGTCCAATTTTCTGAGGAACCTCCAGACTGATTTCAGAATGGTTGTACCAGTCTGCAATCCCACCAACAATGGAGGAGTGTTCCTCTTTCTCCACATCCTCGCCAGCATTTGCTGTCACCTGAGTTTTTGATCTTAGCCATTCTCACTGGTGTGAGGTGAAATCTCAGGGTTGTTTTGATTTGCATTTCCCCTGATGACTAAAGATGTTGAACATTTCTTTAGGTGTTTGTCAGCCATTCAGCATTCCTCAGCTGTGAATTCTTTGTTTAGCTCTGAACCCCATTTTTAATAGGGTTATTTGTCTCCCCTTGGTCTAACTTTTTGAGTTCTTTGTATATTTTGGATATAAGGCCTCTATCTGTTGTAGGATTGGTAAAGATCTTTTCCCAATCTGTTGGTTGCCGTTTTGTCCTAACCACAGTGTCCTTTGCCTTACAGAAGCTTTGCAGTTTTATGAGATCCCATTTGTCGATTCTTGATCTTAGAGCATAAGCCATTGGTGTTTTGTTCAGGAAATTTTTTCCAGTGCCCATGTGTTCCAGATGCTTCCCTAGTTTTTTCTTCTATTAGTTTGAGTGTGTCTGGTTTGATGTGGAGGTCCTTGATCCACTTGGACTTAAGCTTTGTACAGGGTGATAAGCATGGATCGATCTGCATTCTTCTACATGTTGACCTCAGTTGAACCAGCACCATTTGCTGAAAATGCTATCTTTTTCCATTGGATGGATTTGGCTCCTTTGTCAAAAATCAAGTGACCATAGGTGTGTGGATTCATTTCTGGGTCTTCAATTCTGTTCCATTGGTCTATCTGTCTGTCTCTGTCATTGGTAGAGTTTTTAATTATGCTTCCAAATGGCCATACAGAAAAACTGAAGATCATAAATCTCCTAACTTCCTTACGAACAACAAAACTAAATAATTTTTAATGTGAAATAAGACAATAAAGTCAAAAGTTCCAAGTGATGTTGTAGCCAAGAGCAGCAAGGCAGCATAGGTCTCATTGCTCCCCGTGAAGGCAAGATGGTGACTAACTTGCTTCTTTCACCAAGGCCTTGAAAATCCAAAGGAAGAAAGGGATCAAGTGCTTCTGGTTTCAAATCAAAGTACGGTCCTGAAGGAGCTGCATGGATGTGTTCCCTAGAGAAAGTGGTAAACATGGAGCAATCACGAGTAACATAAATGTAATATAAAGCTTACAAGCTAAGGATGGGGCAGGGGCTTACAGAGACCATTTTTATCAGCAAAAGAACTTTTTTAACTTTCTTCAGTAAGAGAGGAAAATAACATACATGGTGGTTAGGCTTCTCCAGAGAGATAAAAACAAGGAGAGAGAAAACAGAGTATAGACTAAGATAGAAATGACTGACTGATTGGTTAAATGATTGATTGGGGAAATTAAGCCCCCCGCCCCGATTATAGAAGCCAGGATGTTCCATAGTGACTCACTGTGACCTCAAGGATCAGAGAAGTGGTCATGTGGCTCTTTCCAAGTAAGAAAACCATAGAACCAAGCAAGCCAATAACATTATTTTTGGCCCCATACTGAAGATACCAAGACCTCATAATGCTTGTGGGGCAAAGATCAGGACCCAAAGAACAAAGATCTTGGTATTCTTGTGCCCAAGGCAGATGAAAGAGATCCACCTTTAGAAGAAAGAGAGGATCTAGCTTTCTTATAGTGATGGTTTGAATAAAAATGGCCCCCGTTTGCTCATAGGGAGTTGCACTATTAGGAAGTATGACCTTTTGGAGGTCTTCCTTGTTGGAAGAGCTGTGCCACTAGAGGTGGGCTTTGAGGTTTCCAATGCTCAAGCCAAGCCTAGTATCACCCTCTGCGGCTGCTGATCCAGATATAGAACTCTTGGCTCATCTTCTTCTCCAGCACCATGTCTACCCACAGGCCACCACGCTTCCTGCCGTGACAGCAGTGGACTAAACTTCTGAAGGTGTAAGCCACCCCTGATTAAATGTTTTCCTTCATAATAGTTTCTTGGGGGGCAGGGGCATAGAGAAATGGCTCAGCGGTTAAGAGGACTTCCAGAAGTCCCGAGCTCAGTTCCCATGGTTAGATGGTGGCTTACAACCATCTGTAATGATATCTGATGCCCTCTTCTGGTGTGTCTGAACAGTGTACTCACATACATCAAATAAATCTTTTAAACACACACACACACACACACACACACACACACACAGTGTTGCTGTGGTCATGGTGTCTCACCAAGGCCTTGAAAATCCAAAGGAAGAAAGGGATCAAGTGCTTCTGGTTTCAAATCAAAGTACGGTTCTGAAGGAATCCAATAGGAACCCTAACCAAGACACCTGGAGTAGATAGAACCCACTCCCAGAGTGTGAAAATCTTCCCCACTCTTTCCCTTCACACACACTGACATCTTCCAGAGATAAGCACCCAGAGACACCAGAGACAATGCTTCACATACCGGATAGGCTTCTTTCTGTCCAGTCTAGTTGACCCCTGTGGTGGATGGGATAAAAAATGTCCCATAAGCTCAGGTATTTGAACACTTGGTTCTTGGAATTACTTGGCAGCTTGTTTGAAATGAAGACCAGTGTTCCTCACAGAAGCACTGAGGCAAAATCCGAATCCCACCAGAATGCCAGGGATCACCACTGAAGGCTCAGTAACCGGATTCCAGGCTTCCCTCCTGGAAAGAAACACAGCAGAGTCTCCTTTGCTTGGTCCACCAATACATTCCAGCCAAGCCCTGGCAATTTACAGAGCGAGCACTAGATGACCCCAGCAAAGGCACCTGAAATGACTCTGCTCACTAGTGACAGCGCAGCCTGGGAATTTATCCCTGACTCCTAGAAACCAATTGTATAACTCTGCCCAAGTTGTAAGACATGTAAATGAGGAGCTGTGTGTCCGTGGTGATCACAGTTGGATGATCTGTTAACACCTGGGTTCTGACATCTGCAGTGAATTTACAACAAGCCTGTTTTGCCTACAGTCAAAATTGTACCAGCAATCTCTAAAGTGTGCGTATCTAGAATTTAGCCCTGAACATCAGGCTATAGATGGCTATAAATGAAAAACAAGTTGGGCAACATCGCAATGCTTGTCAAATAGAAACGTCATTATTACGCCGCAATCCTACATTCATTTGATGAGCATTTCTTGGTTTCTCTGTGCCTTGCTGGAAATAAGACACACCCAGACTTACAATTAGCCTTAGGGAGACAGAATAAATTAACAGATTATAGGGATTACATTGGACTATTTTGTATTGCTATGGTAAGATACAAGAGGCAAGCTAACTTTAAAAAGAAAAGAGGTTTATTTAGTCCTCTGCTTTGGAAACTAAAAGAGAAAGAATTGGGTGACCTCACTAGTTTAGCCTCTGGTGAGTGTCTTACTGGAATTTTGACAGGAGTGCATATAGGAGGAATTATATCTGGGCAGGCAGTGTGCCTGCCTGGGGTCTCTTGCAGTATTAAAAAAAAAAAAAAACTATATTGAGACAGGAGCCAAAGAGGGCTGGAGTTAAAGGCGTGTTCCTTTTATAACAATCTGCTCATGAGAACTATCTCTATTAACTCTAGAGCCGGGACTTCCAAGTCCTGAGACCTCCTACTAGACCCATACTAGACCCTGCCTTGTAAGGGACCTCCACTTTAACACTATACACAGACCTTTGAGGAAGAAAGTCTACCAGAATCCCTCAGTGATTCTCTGTTTTATTCATTACCCAGGCAAGCTTAAAGTGAAGTCATTACTGAGGTGTCCTGGATAAAGTCCTCAAAGATTGGAGCATATGTCCAGTGTCTTGGCACCTTCCACATTGCTGAGACCGAATACCTGGCAAGAAGCAACTTGGGAAGGGGGATGTACAGTCCGTCATGTCAGGAAAGGCTTCACCCTAGAGCAGAAGGTTGATGGTCACACTGTACCCTCCTCAGTCAGGATCCAGAGTGGAAAAAAAAAAAAAGGACAAGCAGACTGTAAAACCTCAAGGCTTTTAGACAGGATCAATTCTGGGTCAGAGTTTTTGACAGTGGGATCCACTTGATGCCCTGTCTTTCTACTGGAGGCGGATTCTTCAAATTCCCTCTCCCCACTGTTGGGCATTTCATCTAAGGTCCTTCCTTTGAGTCCCAGTGTCTCACCTCCCAGGATTTCTGCACTTTTGAGGATCTACTCATCTCTCACTCTCCTGGAGGTTACCTTGTTTCCATTCATTCTGCTGGCCCCTCAGGGCTTCACCCTACCCCCCCATGCCTGATCATGTTCCCCCCTTCCCCTCCCTACCCCCTCTCTTCCACCCAGGTCCCTCCCTCCCTCTCCCCCCTGTGATTGCTTTCTTCTCCCTCCCAAGTGGGATTAAGGCATTTGGGCCCCTCAGCTTGTTAACCTTCTTGAGTTCTGTGGATTGTATCCTAGGTATTCTGTACTTTTTTTGGCTAAAACAAACTGCAGGGAAAAAATGGAGAAGAGACTGACAGATAGGAGGTTCAGTGACCGGTCCAAATTGGGATCCACCTTGAGGTCTCCCAAGGCCTGACACTATTACTGGTGCTATGGTTAGCTTACAGACAGGAGCCTAGCATGGCTGCCCTCTGAGAGGCCCAGTCAGCAGCTGACTGACACAGAAGCAGATACTTACACCCAACCAATGGACTGAAGTCAGAGACCCCCTGTGGTTGAATTAGGGAAAGGCCTGAAGAAGCTGAGGTGGAGGGCAACCCCATAGGAAGGCCATCAGTCTCAACTAATCTGGACACTGAGATCTCTCAGACACTGAGCCACCAACCAGGCAGCATACAGTACATGGTATGAGGCCCCTAACAGCAGGGGACTGCTTGGTCTGGCCTCAGTGAGAGAAGACAGCCTGGAGAGACTTGAGACCCCAGTGAGCGTTGGATTCCTGCTGGGGTTGGGTGGGACATCCTTTTGAAGATAGGGGAGGAGAAATGGGATGAAGAACTGTCAGAGGGCAGACTGGGAGAGGGGGGGATAATGACTGGATTGTAAAAACATATTAAAGATAATTTAAAAAATTAAAAATTAGAAAACAACCTCGAGGCTCGTCCCTATAATCTGCTTCCTCCAGGAGCCCCACAAAATTATCACCACCTGCTAGGGATCTAGTTTTCAAACACATGAGCCGTGTAGGGGCGTTTCACATGCAAACCACAGCACCCAGAGGTTGTGGCACTCAGAATCCATGAGAACAAATAGCAAAATGTTTGACAAATTTGCAAAGGAAAGTACTAGTTGAAGCCAGAAGAGGAGGGGAAAGACCAAGGCGAGCAGAGGGATGCTGAGCAACTGGGGAACTACAGATAACCTCACCTGTCTGTCCCCAGCATACGACCAGGTCAGAGAGAGGACTCACAGGTAAAATGAGAGTGGTAAACCACGGCAGTTCCGTAGAAGAAACTTAGCAGGTCATGTCCATGACACCGGGAGAATCAGACTGATTTCTCAGATTTGGGGGACACAGTTTGGGGGATAGATTGGAGAGGTACGGACACCAGAGGAGGGTTGCGCAGACTCTGAGATGAAGGAGTTTCTCTCACCCCTGTCTATAGGGTTGCTACAAAGGCTGAGGGCACAGCATTTCTGAAAAGGAACAGAAGCAGAGGACCTAACGCCAAGAAAGATCTCATTAGAGCTCCTTCTGAGCATGATTAAGCAAAAGGCAGAACAGAAAAGGACCAGGCCAACAGTGAGGTGGAACCAAAGCAGAGAGGTAGAGAAGCAGGACCACACACCCATCAGGCACAAGCCGTCCCACAGGCAGAAGCCGTCCCACAGGCAGTAGCCGTCCCACAGGGTATGCTGCGTTCCTCCCGCCTAGTGCAGCCTTTGAAGAGAACAAGGCACAATGAAGAAGGTACAAATTAACGTTTTCAGTGTTACTTTCGTTACTTTCAAAGGGCAATTTGAAACATTTGGCAACATCTACATGCAAACACAGTGATCATAAAGAAAATCGCTAAAGTTGACGAACATATGCTAATCTATCATGGAGTTCATTTTGTCATGCAGTGAAGAAAACTCAAAGGACTAATTGGCGAGGGCCATGTGAAAAGCTCCTTCCATTCCAGTGCTTCCTCAATCTCATAAGCCCAAACCAAAGAGTGGAAGATACCAGCATGAAGAAGCACATAGAGAAAGAGACATGCAATGTAGAGTTATAGCTAATTTTCACAATAAAAATATACTGAGAACTGAATGGACCATAAAAGCCAAATGTTAAGTGCATACTATTAGCAGGACCCTTATCCACGGTTTATTACTAAAATTTTCCCTCCATTCTCTGCCTCACATGACGATCAAAATAAATCAGGCTAAAATACTCTCTGCCTCTCTCTCTCTGTCTCTCTCCCCGTGTGTGTGTGTGTGTGTGTGTGTGTGTGTGTGTGTGTGTGTGTGTGTGTGGTAGGAGAGACTATATCTGTATGTGGGGTGTGTGATATATGGTAGCATGGTGGCCGTAATGCATGTATTACGTGTGGTATATATGTGTATTTGTATATGTATGTATGTGTGTATGCATGTATGTGATGATTATTGTCCATTACAGCAGAAAAAGCTATGTCTTGCAAGACCTCTAGGAGGTAGATGATTCCCAAACTCAATGTTATCTAACTCAAAACTAGTCACTGTCTCTTTTTGGTGACATGAGAAAGCGTGATTATTGTTCTGTTTCCCTAAGAACAAGGTGAAACATATCACTAAGCTTTAGGAGGTAAAACTTATCGCCTTGGGTAGGTTCCACACAGACTTTTCTCCTCACACTAACTGAAGAACACCATGAATTTGGACACTGGAAAGTGTTTCGCTTGTGCAGTATGCTCTTTCACTAACATAGGAGATATGGTACCATGTCATGGATTGGGTTTGAGAGTGTCGGAAGATAAATGTCATGTCTGGATTGGATTGACAGTTGCTGCTCACCTACAACCTTTGAAACGCTCACATGTCTAGAAACC